>NW_023416346.1:75790009-75940552 GCF_014108235.1 Myotis myotis | reverse complement strand
CTTAAGTCTTTACAAGCTTTGCAGAACAGCGCCTCGTCGGCACGACGAGTGGTGAGAGCCATACGGGAGGAGGACGTGCTGAGATCCAGTTCAACGCAGCCTGCCTTCTCTCCGGGAGATGTCCTTTGGGTGAAGCGTCACGACCCTGGCAGCCTGGAACCGAGATGGGATGGACCCTACCAGGTGGTGCTGAGCACTCCAACCGCCATCAAAGTGGCAGGAAAGAGGCACTGGATCCATCGTACGCAGGTTAAGAAAACGAACGACAGCATCGAGGGATGGCGGGTCCAAAGACCGGAGACCCGTTGAAGGTCAGACTCACTCGGTGTTCTTCCTGACTCTCCTCGTCTGCCTGCAGCCGGGACTGGGAAATCCCCATTCGACCAGAAATTACTCTTGGGAGGTTACACGTACTATTGATGGGACTGTTATAGGCTCTGTTGTTGGAATAGGGGAGCCTGTCATCCCGACAGATCTCTGTAAACTGTTTGGAGAAAACTGGGGAAATTCCTGTAGCAAAACTGCATCGACTGTATATGGCTCGGGGGGCCATCCACGGGTCACCAAAGCCAGGGGTTATGGGTGCGGAGACCTAGCCCTAGAGCAAGAATTGTGGCACACTCAACATTATGTCTGTCCCTGAGAAGGGGGTAGTAATGTGGAGGAGAGGGTGACTTCTATTGTGCCTCTTGGGGTTGTGAGACCCTAGCCCCATGGAAAAAAACCTCCCACCGACAAGCTCCTCCATCTGAACAGAGAGGTTAGACCTGGGGCCCCGAAGAAGAACTGCACGATCGGAAATTGTAACCCCGTCCCTCATGCCTCTCGCCTGGTGGACTGACCAATGGGAAGGGGGAAAGACGTGGGGACTAAGACTCTGTGTAAGCAGCCGAGACCCTGGTCAGCTCTTCACCATTCAACGCCAGACTCTTCCCCGGCGGTTCAACCCAATTGGCCCCTTGTGTCCCCTAGACAAGCCAGAGAGGCCGAGCCTTCCACAGCACCCAGCCCCAGCTAAACCTCCTGGTTCCCCTGGGTCACAAAGCTCTGGGAGCCCCAGCCCTACTCCACCTGCAGCCACGACCTTACCAGCCCTTGGGGACCTACAACAGCTTTTGGATACAGGCTGTAAAGTTAATGGTTTTATAGACCCAATACTCCAGAATCTTAGAGGAGGACGCTGAATCAAAGATTTGATTCCCAATAAGACCAGTAGGGAATGTACTGGGCTTCATATCGGGGCGCGCTGTACTGTCTGTTCTTGGAACAGACAGATAGGAAGGTACTGACATCAGGTCAGGCCTTGAGATATGGTCTCATGGTCCCTCCTCAATATACTGTGCTCTCTGTTCCCAGAAAACATAGATAGGAAGATGATAATGCTATACTGTGTCGGGAACAAATTGCATAAACAAAGCCTTGTAACTTTGAAGCTTTTGCAAATAAATAGGCTGTAACGCTTGCAGTCATGGCTGCAGTTCTGCCTTTGTTTCGGCAGGTTGCTGGGACTGCAGTCAGCTGGCCAGCTTAATAAAGGTTCCTAAATTTAAATTCTGAGTCAGTGGTCTATCTGGCTGAGTCAATCCATAACAGTGTCTGTGGGCCAGTGTTCACATGGAACTCATGTTCAAACAACTGTGAAATGAAGACTATCTGAACGACTTTTAAATTTCTGGTATATCCTGTAGGGGTTTCTATGGAAAACTTCTTAAAATCTTTAAGAATTCAAGAATATAGAGCTCTGAACACTATGTGAGTGACATTAAAACTGTTAGAATTCAGTCAGATCAAACCTGGAATCCTTTCAAATGTGTACCAAATGCTAGGAGTACATGTAAATAGAGCCTTAGTGTCTGTGGGGCAGTGTTCAAACACTGAAAACTCACTTTCAAACAGCTGTGAAAAATGAGGATAGTGTTTATATGTTTGATTCAGGTTCAATCAATTGCCGTTTTTAGAGGACACTTCTTAAAAACCTTAAGAATTCAAGTATATATAGCTCAGAACACTATGTGAGTTAGATTAAAACTATTATAATTCAAAATGATAGAATCTGGAAATGTATAGGAAAGTATATGACACGCCAGAAACACATGTAAATAGAGCCTTAGTTTCTGTTGGGCAGTGTTCAAACTGAACTCATGTACAAGCAGCTGTGAAATGAAGAATATCCGGTTTAATTAGTAGGTATTTATATGGAAAACTTCTTAAAACCTTTTAGAATTCAAGTATATAGAGTTCAGAACACTATGTGAGTGAGATGAAAACTGTTAGAATTCAAGATGATTGAATCTGGAATTGTATAGGAAAGTATATGACAAGCCAGGAACACATGTAAATAGAGCCTTAGTGTCTGTGGGGCAGTGTGCAAACAGAAAACTCACATTTAAACAGCTGTGAAAAACGAGTATAGTGTTTATATGTATGATTCAGTGTCGTAAGTGTTTCCCTCCATGTCCTGCATGGTTCAGGGTTCGGGTCTGGAAGAGGAGCTGCACACAAATGAAAGAGAAAAGACACGAGATAATTTGCAAATATTGGGGACCAGGCGGGCAAGTCCAACTCTAGATGAAGGATTTCTACTGTTTTAGGCCTCATCAAGCTTTTTATACTCAGGTAAACAAAGCAGTGGTTACCATAGTTACACAGTTCTTGTGAGTTTCACTAGTTTTGACCATGGTTACACTTGCTGCACTTCCTCAGCCCATTAGCTTCCCAGATAAGATCTAGGGAGTATTTTAAGTTCAAGCCTAATTATGCTAAGAGGACTGTGCCCTCTAAGCTGGGACTTGTTTGTGACTTTGCCAACAGGTCAATCTGAGGCTTAACCCTATATCACTTTCCCACAATTCAGGTTCAATCAGTTGCCATTTTTAAAGGAAACTTCTTAAAAACCTCAAAATTTCAAGTATATAGCACACAGTACACTATGTGAGTTAGACTAAAAGTGTTCGAATTTAAAATGATAAAATCTGAAATTGTATAAGAAATTATATGACACGCCAGGAACACATGTAAATAGAGCCTTAGTTTCTGTTTGGCAGTGTTCAAACTGAACTCATGTTCATACAGCAGTGAAATGAAGAATATCTGGTTTAATTAGTTGGAGTTTATGTGGAAAACTTCATAAAAACTTTTAGAATTCAGGTATATAGAGCTCAAAACACTATGTGAGTGAGATTAAAACTGTTAGAATTCAAAATGATAGAATCTGGAATTGTTTAGGAAAGTATATGACACGCCAGGAACACATGTAAATAAGAAGGGGTGTCTGTTGGGCAGGGTTCAAACTGAACTCACGTTCAAACAGCTGTGAAATGAAGAATATCCTGATTACATTTATGTTTCTGGTTTCATTAGTTGGCATTTTTATGTAAAACTCCTTAAAACTTTAAGAGTTCAAGTATATAGACCTCAGAACACTGAGTTAGATTAAAACTGTTAGAATTCAAAATGATAGAACCTGGATTTGTATAGGAAAGTGTATGACACCCAATGAACACATTTAAATAGAGCTTTAGTGTCTGTGGGGCAGTGTTCAAACAGAGAACTCACGTTACAACAGCTGAGAAAAATGAGTATAGTGTTTATATTTATGATTCAGGTTTAATCACTTGCTGTTTTTAAAGGAAACTTCTTAAAAACTTTAAGAAGTCATGTATATAGAGCTCAGAACACTATGTGAGTTAGATTAAAACTGTTAGAATTCAAAATGATAGAACCTGGAATTGAACAGGAAAGTATATGACACGCCAGGAACACATGTAAATAGAGCGTGAGTGTCTATGGGGCAGTGTTCAAACAGAAAACTCATTTAAAACAGATGTGAAATGAAGAATATTCTGATTACATTTATGTTTCCGGTTTAACTAGTTGGCGTTTTTATGGATAACTTCTTAAAAACTTTAAGAATTCAAGTATATAGAGATCTGAACCCTATGTGAATGAGATTAAAACTGTTAGAATTCAAAATGATAGAACCTGGAATTGTATAGGAGAGTATATGACACGCCAGGAACACATGTAAATAGCGCCTTAGTGACTATTGGGCCGTGTTCAAACTGAACTCACATTCAAAAAGCTGTGAAATGAAAAATATAGGCATTGCATTTATGTTTCATTTTTAATTTGCTGGCGATTTAAAAGGATATTTTTTTTAAAAACCTAAGAATTCATGTATATAGCTTAGAATACTGAATTAGATTAAATCTGTTAGAAGTCAAAATGATAGAACCTGAAATTGTATAGGAAAGTATATGACATTCAGAAACACATGGAAATAGAGCCTTAGTGTCTGCTATGTAGTGTTCAAACTGAACTCAAGTTCAGACAGTTGTGAAATGAAGAATATCTGGTTTAATTAATTGGTGTTTATATGGAAAACTTCTTAAACCTTTTAGAAATCAAGTTATATAGAGCTTAGAACACTATGTGAGTGACATTAAACCTTTTAGAATTCAAAATGATAGAACCTGGAATTGTAAAGGAAAGTATATGACACCCCATGAATACATATAAATAGAGCCTTAGTGTCTGTGGGGCAGTGTTCAAACAGAAATCTCACGTTCAAACACGTGTGAAAAACAAGGATAGTGTTTATATTTATGATTCAGGTTCAATCAGTTACCGTTTTTAAAGGAAACTTCTTAAAAACCTTAGGAATTCAAGTATATAGTGCACAGTACAGTATGTGAGTCAGGTTAAAACTATTAGAATTCAAAATGATAGAATCTGTAATTGTATAGAAAAGTATATGATATGCCAGGAACACATGTAAACAGAGCCTTAGTTTCTGTTGAGCAGTGTTCAAACTGAACTCTCGTTCAAACAGCTGTGAATTGAAGAATATCCGTTTTAATTAGTTGGCGTTTATATGGAAAACTTCTTAAAACCTTTTAGAATTCAAGTATATAGAGCTCAGAACACTATGTTAGTGAGATTAAAACTGTAAGAATTTAAAATGATAGAACCTGGAATTGTATATGAAAGCATATGACAAGCCAGGAATCTATGTAAATATAGCCTTAGTGTCTGTGCAGCAGTGTTCAAACAGAAAACTCACATTAAAACAGATGTGAAATGCGACTATTGTGTTTATATTTATGATTCACATGCAATCAGTTGCCGTTTTTAAAAGAAACTTCTTAAAAACCTTAAGAATTCAAGTATATAGAGCACAGTACACTATGTGAGTTAGATATAAACTATTAGAATTCAAAATGATAGAATCTGTAATTGTATAGGAAAGAATATGACATGCCAGGAACACATGGAAATAGAGCCTTAGTTTCTGTGGGGCACTGTTCAAACTGAACTCACGTTCAAACAGCTATGAAATGAAGAATATTCTGATTACAGTTATGTTTCCGGTTAAACAACTTGGCGCTTTTATGGAAAGCTTCCTAAAAACTTTAAGAATTCAAGTATATAAAGCTCTGAACCCTATGAGAGTTAGATTAAAACTGTTAGAAATCAAAATGATAGAATCTGGAATTGTATAGGAAACTATGACACACCAGGAACACATGTATATATAGAGAGACAGCCTTAGTGAATGTGGGGCAGTGTTCAAACAGAAATCTCACGTTCAAACAACTGTGAAATGCGAGGATAGTGTTTATATTTATGATTCAGGTTCAATCAGTTGCCCTTTTTAAAAGAAACTTCTTAAAAACCTTAAGAATTCAAGTATATAGAGCACAGTACAGTATGTGAGTGAGATTTTAACTGTTAGAATTCAAAATGATAGAACCTGGAATTGTATAGGAATGTATGTGAAATGCTGGGAATACACGTAAATAGAGCCTTAATACACTTGGTAAGTGTTCATAACAGAAAACTCTGGTTAAAATAGCTGCGATATGAGGAGTGTACTGTTTTCATTTATAATGCCGTTTCAATGAAATGGCATTTTTAAGGAAAACTTCTCAAAACCCTTAAGAATTCATGTCTATAGAGCTCAGAACACTATGTGAGTTAGATTAAAACTCTTAGTATTCAAAATGATAGAAGCTGGAATTGCATAGGAGTTTATCTGAAACACTAGAAATACATTTAAATACGGCCTTAATATCTGTGGGTCAGTGTTCAAACTGAAAACTCACGTTCAAATAGCTGTGAAATGAAGAGTATCCTGATTACATTTTTATTTCCTGTTCAGTTTGTTGGCGTCTTTAATGGAAACTTCTCAAAAACGTTAAGAATTCAAGTACATGGAGCTCAGAACACTATGTGAGTTAGATGAAAACTCTTAAAATTCAAAAAGAGAGAACCTGTAATTGTATAGGAATGTACCTGAAAGGCTAGGAATACATGTAAATAGAGCCTTAACATCTGTGTGGCAGTGTTCACACTGAATACTCACCTTCAAACAGTTGTGACATGAAGAGTATCCTGATTACATTTATATTTCCCATTCAATTAGTTGGCGTTTTTAAAGGAAACTTCTCAAACACCTTATGAATGCAAGTACATAGAGTTCAGAACACTATGTGAGTTAGACTAAAACTCTTAGAATTCAAAATTACAGAACCTGGAATTGTATAGAAATGTATATGAAACGCTGGGAATACATGTAAATAGAGCCTTAACATCTGTGTGGCAGTGTTCACACTGAAAACTCACGTTCAAACAGCTGTGACATGAAGAGTATCCTGACTACATTTATATTTCCCATTCAATTAGTTGTCATTTTTAAAGAAAACTTCTCAAAAACCTTCAGAATTCAAGTATATAGATCATAGAGCACTATGTAGGTTAGATTAAAACACTTAGAATTCAAAATGATAGAACCTGGAATTGTATAGGAATGTATCTGAAATGCTGGGTATACACGTAAATAGAGCCTTAATATATTTGGTAAGTGTTCATAACAGAAAACTCTGGTTAAAATAGCTGCGATATCAGGAGTATACTCTTTTCATTTATAATTCCATTTCAATGAAATGGCCTTTTAAAAGAAAACTGCTTAAAATCCTTAAGAATTCATGACTATAGAACTCAGAAGACTATGTGATTTAGATTAAAACTCTTAGTATTCAATATGATAGAAGCTGGAATTGTATAGGAATTTATCTGAAACACTAGAAATACATTTAAATACAGCCTTAATATCTGTGGGTCAGTGTATAAACTGAAAACTCACATTCAAACAGCTGTGAAATGAAGAGTATCATGATTAAATTTTTATTTCCTATTCAATTTGTTGGCGTTTTTAAAAGAAACTTCTCAAAAACCTTAAGAATTCAAGTCTATAGAGCTCAGAACACGAAGTTACTTAGATTAAAACTCTTAGAATTCAAAATGATAGAACCTGTAATTGTATAGGAATGTATCTGAAAGGCTAGGAATACATGTAAATAGAGCCTTAACGTTTGTGGACAGTGTTCACACTGAAAACTCACCTTCAAACATCTGTGACATGAAGAGTATCCTGATTACATTTATATTTCCTGTTCAATTAGTTGGCGTTTTAAAAGGAAACTTCTCAAAAACCTTAAGAATTCAAGCACAGAGTTCAGAACACTGTGTGAGTTATATTGAATTCTTAGAATTAAAATAGATAGAACCTCGAATTGTATAGGAATGTATCGGAGAAGCTGGGAATACATGTGAATAGACCCTTAATATCTGTGGGGCAGTGTTCAATCAGAAAACTCACGTTAGTACAGGTGTGACATGACGAGTATACTGTTTACATTAATTATTCCGGTTCAGTGAAATGGTGTTTTTAAAGAATACTGTTTAATACCCATAAGAATTCATATCTATAGAACTCTGAACACTATGTGCGTTCCTTTAAAACTCTTAGAATTTAAAGTGGTAGAACCAGGAATTGTATAGGAATGTATATGAAATGCTGGGAATGCATGCAAATAGAGCCTTAATCTCTGTGGGGCATTATTCAAACAGAAAAGCTATGTTATCAGAGCTGTGAAATGAAGAGATTCTGATTACATTTCATTTCCTTTTCAATTAGTTGGCATTTTTAAAGGAAACTTTTCAAAAAACTTAAGAATGAAAGTATATTGAGTTCAGATCACTATGTGAGTGAGATTAAAACTGTTAGAATTCAAAATGATAGAACCTGGAATTGGATAAGAATGTATCTGAAAAGCGGGGTATACATGTAAATAGAGCCTAAATATATGTGGGGCACTCTTCAAAGAGAAAACTCACGTAAAAGCAGCTGTGAAATGATTATACTGTTTACATTTATAATTCCGTTTCAATGAAATGGCTTTTTAATGAAAACTCCTTAAACCCTTAAGAATTCATGTCTATAGAGCTCAGGACACTATGTGAATTAGATTAAAACTCTTAGAATTCAAAATGATAAAAGCTGGAATTGTATAGGAATGTATCTGAACCCCTAGAAATACATGTAAGTACAGCCATAATATGTCTGGGTCAGTGTTCAAACTGAAAACGCATGTTCAAACAGCTGTGAAATGAAGAGTATCCTGATTACATTTATATTTCTGGTACAGTTTTTGGCGTTTTTAAAAGAAACTTCTCAAAAACCTTAATAATTCAAGTACATAGAGCTCAGAACACTATATGAGTTAGACTAAAACTATTAAAATTCAAAATGATAGAACCTGGAATTGTATAGGAATATATCTGAAATGCTAGCAATACATGTAAATAGAGCCTTAGTGTTTGTGGGGCAGTGTTCAAACAGAAAACTCATGTTAAAACTTCTTTTAAAGCAAGACTATCCTGATTACATTTATATTTCCAGTTCAAGTAGTTGGCGTTTTTAAAGGAAACTTCTCAAAAACCTTAAGAATTCAAGGATATAGAGTTCAGAACACTATGTGGGTTACAAGAAAACTCTACGAATTCAAAAGATAGAACCTGGAATTGATTAGGAATGTATCTGAAAAGCTTGAATACATGTAAACAGAGCCTGAATATGTGTGGGGCAGTGTTCACACAGAAAACTCACCTTCAAACAGCTATTAAGTGAAAACTATTCTGATTACATTTATATTTCCAGTTCAGTGTTTTGGCGTTTTTAAAGGAAATTTGCAAAAAAAAACCCCTTAAAAATTCAAGTATATAGAGCTCAGAACATGATGTGAGATAGATTAAAACACTTTGAATTCAAAATGACAAAATGATAGAAGCTGGAAATGTATAGGAATGTATCTGAAATGCTGGGAATATATGAAAATAGAGCCTTAATGTCTGTGGGTCAGTGTTCACACAGAAAACTCACGTTAAAACAGCTGTGAAAGGAAGAGTATCCTGATTAAATTTATATTTCCGGTTCAATTAGTAGGTGTTTTTAAAGGAAACTTATCAAATCCTTAAAAATTCAAGTATATAGAACTCAGAACACTATGTGAGATAGATAAAACTCTTAGAATTCAAAGTGATTGAACCTGGATCTGTACAGGAACGTATCTGAAATGTTGGGAATACACGTAAATAGAGCCTTAATATATTAGGTAAGTGTTCATAACAGAAAACTCTGGTTAAAATAGCTGCGATATCAGGAGTATACTGTTTTCATTAATAATTCCGGTTCAATGAAATGGCATTTTTAAAGAAAACTGCTTAAAACCCTTAAGAATTCATATCTATTGAGCTCAGAACACTATGTGAGTTTGATTAAAACTCTTATTATTCAAAATGATAGAAGCTGGAATTTTTTAGGAATGTATCTGAAACACTAGAAATACATGTAAAGACAGCCTTAATATCTGTGTGTCAGTGTTCAAACTGAAATCTCATGTTCAAATAGCTGTGAAATGAAGAATATCCTGATTACATTTTTATTTCCGGTTCAGTTTTTTGGCGTTTTTAAAGGAAACTTCTCAAAAACCTTAAGAATTCAAGTATAGAGAGCTCAGAACACTATGTGTGTTAGGCTAAAACTCTTAGAATTCAAAATGATAGAACCTTGAATTGTATAGGAATGAATCTGAAAAGCTGGGAATACATGAATATAAAGACTTAATATCTGTTGGGCAGTGTTCACACTGAAAACTCAGGTTCCAGGAGCTGTGAAATGAAAAGTATCTTGATTACATTTATATTTCTAATTCAATTAGTTGGCCTTTTTATACGAAACTTCTCAAAAACCTTAAGATTTCAAGTACATAGAGTTCAGAACACTATGTGAGTTATATTAAAACTCTTATAATTCAAAATGATAGAACCTCGAATTGTATAGGAATGCACCTGAAAAGCTGGGAATACATGTAAATAGAGCCTTAATCTGTGGGGCAGTGTTCAAACTGAAAACTCATGTTCAAATAGCTGTGAAATGAAGAGTATCTTGATTACATTTATTTTTCTTGTTCAATTAGTTTGCGTTTTTAAAGAATACTTTTCAAAAACCTGAAGAATTCAAGTACATAGAGCTCAGAACACTGTGAGTTAGATGAAAATTCTTAGAATTCAAAATTATAGAACCTGAATTTTGATAGGAATGTATCTAAAACGCTAGGAATACATGTAATTAGAGCCTTAATATTTGTAGGGCAGAGTTAAAACACTGGGAATACGTGTAGAAAGGTGTGAAAAGATGACTATACTGTTTATATTTACAATTCCTGCTCAGTTAAATGACATTTTGGTGAGAAATTGGTTGAAACTTTTGAAAATTCATAAGCAATACTTCTCAGAATTTTTGTCCAAAGCTGTGAAATGAGGATTATATTGTTTATATTTACAATTGAAGCTTAATGAGTCGGCCTCTTTGGAATAACGTTGTTTCAACCCTCAAGAATTCATGTGTATACAGCTAAGAAAATGGTCTGAATGTGGTTAAAACTATCAGAAAACACAATGATACTCCCAGGAAATGTATGGGAATATATATGAAACTCTGGAAATAGAGCCTTAGTATCTGTATTGCAGTGTTAAAACACTGAGAAGTCATGTAGAAAGATGTGAAATTGTGAGTACATTGTTTATATTTAAAATTTCAGCTCAGTGAGATAGCGTTTTTGAAAGCATGTGTTTTAAACCCTCAAGAATTCATATAGAGCTAAGATTTTGTTTGTAAAACTGTGAAATGACATGAGTACTATTTCTACTTACAATTGAATCTCAAGGAGTTGTCATTTTGGAAATAAAGTCTTTTAAACCCTTAAGATTGATGTGTATACAGCTAAGAAAACTGAATGGATGTGGGTAAAACTCTTAGAATACACAGTGATAGTCACAGGAAATGTTTGGAAATGTCTACGAACACTTGGAATACATGTAATTAGAGCCTTAATATCTCTAGTGCAGTGTTAAATCACTGGCAATTCGTGTAGAATGCTGGGAAAAGAGGACTATACTCTCTATATTTACAATTCCTGCTCAGTGAGATGGCATTTTGGTAGAAAGTGGTTGAAACTTTTGAAAATTCATAAGTATACTGCTCACAATGTGTACAAAGCTGTGAAATGATGAGAATACTGTCTTATTTACAGTTGAGGTTCAATGTGTTGGCTTTTTGGAATAAAGTGTTCAAAACCCTTCAGAATTCATAAGTAATACTGCTCAGAATTTGTGTACAAAGCTGTGAAATGACGAGAATACTCTTTATATTTACAATTGAAGCTCAATGAGTTGGTGGTTTTGGAATAAAGTTGTTTCACCCCTTAAGAATTCATGTGTATACAGCTAAGAAAATGGTCTGAATGTGGTTAAAACTATTAGAAAACACAATGATACTCACGGGAAATGTTTGGGAATATATATGAAACTCTGGAAATATAGAAAATAGAGCTTTATTATCTGTATTGTAGTGTTAAAACACTGAGAAGTCATGTAGAAAGCTGTGAAATGATGAGTATACTGTTTATATTTAAAATTTCGGCTCAGGAAGATGGCGTTTATGAAAGAATGTTGTTTAAAGCCTCAGGAAATCATGTTTATAGAGCTCAGATATTTTGCGTAAAGCTGTGAAATGACAAGAGTACTCTTTATATTTACAATTGAGGCTCAATGAGTTGGAGATATTGGAAGAAAGTGGTTTAAACACTTAGGAATTCATGTTTATAGAGCTCAGAGAATGGTCTGAATGTGGTGAAAACTTTTAATACACAATGATAGAACCTGGAAATATTTGAGAATGTCTATGAAACTTCTGAAATACATGTAAATAGAGTCTTAATATCTGTAGGGAATTTTTAAGATACCAAGAATTAATGTAGAATGATGTGAAATGACGAGTATATGGTTTGTATTTACAATTCTGGCTCAATGACTTGGCATTTTTAGAAGAAACTGGTTTAAAACCTTAAGAATTAATTTTACAGGGCATAGAATTTGTGTACAAAGCTGTGAAATGATGACAGTACAGTTTATATTTAAAATTGAGGATCTGTGAGATGGCATTTTGGGAAGAAAGTGGCTTAAACTCTTAAGAATTCATGCATATAGATCTCAGAAAAATCTCTGAATGTGGTCTCAGGAAAGGATGAGGAATGTCTATGAAACACTTGGGATATATGGAAATAGAGCCTTAATATCTGTAGGGCAGTGTTAAAACACTGAGAAATCATGTAGAAATCTGTGAAATGACAAGTTTACTGTTTATAGTTACAATTCTGGCTCAATGAGTTGGCTCTTTTGGAAGAAAGTGGTTTAAACACTTAAGAATTCATGTTTATGTAGCTAAGAATACTGTCTGAATGTGGTTAAAACTCTTAGAATACACAATGATAACCCTGGAAAATGAACAGGAATGTCTATCGAAGACTTGGAATACTTGTAAATAGAGCCTTAATATCTGTAGGGCATTGTTAAAACACTGAGAATTTGTGTACTCAGCTGTGAAATGACTAGAATATTGTTTATACTTACAATTGAGACTCAATAACTTGGCATTTTTGGAAGAAAGTGGTTTAAACCCTTAAGAATTCATGACTATACAGGTAAGAATATGGTCTGACTGTGGTTAAATCTCTTAGAATTCACAATGATAGCCTTGGGAAATGATGAGGAATGTCTATGAAACAGTAGGAATATATAGAAATAGAGCCTTAATATCTATAGGGCAGTGTTAAAACACTGAGAATTCATGTAAAAAGCTGTGACATGATGAGTATACTGTTTATATTTACAATTCCGGCTTAAGGAGTTGTCGTTTTTGGAAAAAAGTATTTTAAACCCTTAACACATTGTTTGCGAGTAGTTTTTTATCACGCGCTAACAGGTGGCGCGGGCCATTTTTGCTAATTTTTTGTGCAAATGGCAACATTCAGTAAAATTACGATAACTTTAGTTTACGCATTTGTACGTTACCCTCATTCTACCGCTAGTCTATAAAAAACGTATTAATACGTGTCCCTCGCTCTACTACACTGGTAAAACGTATAAATACATAAAATGTATAAATATGTTTCCCGCATACAATGTGTTAAGAATTCTTGTGTATAGGGCTCAGAAAAATGTCTCAATATGGATAATATTCATAGAATACACAATGACTGACTTAGGATATGTTTGGGAATGTCTATGAAACTCTGGAAATATGTGGAATCAGAGCCTTAATATCTGTAAGACAGTGTTAAAACACTGAGAAATCATATAGAAAGCTGTGAAATGACGCATATACTGTTTATATTTACAATTCTGAATCAAAAAGTTGGCTTTTTTGGAAGAAAGTTGTTTAAATATTTAAGAATTCATGTTTATAAAGCTCAGATTTTGTGCATAAAGCTGTGAAATGACAAGAGTAATGTTTATATTTACAATTGAGGCTCAATTAGTTGGCGTGTGTGGAAGAAAGTAATTTAAACCCTTAATCGTCATGTGTATACAGCTAAGAAAACTGACTGAATGTGGTTAAACCTCTTAGAATACACAATAATAGACCAGGGAAATATTTAGAAATTTCTATGAACACTTCAAATACATTTAAATAGAGACTTTATATCCGTAGGGTAGTGTTAAAATACTGTCAATTCATGCAGAAACCTGTGAAATGGCAAGAATGCTGTTTATATTTACAATTGAGGCTCACGGAGTTGGCGTTTTTGTAAGAAAGTGGTTTAAACCCTTACGATAGCAAGTGTATAGAGCTCAGAAAACTGTCCTAATGTGGTTAAAACTCTTAGAATACAAAATAATAGACCAGAGAAATGTTTGGGAATATCTGTGACACTCTGTACATACATCTAAATAGAGCATTAATATCTGTAGGGCAGTGTGAAAACACTGAGAATTTGAGTACAAGGCTGTGAAATGAAGAGTATACGCTTTATATTTCTGCCTCCATGTGTTGGCGTTTTTGAAAGAAATAGATTTGAACCTTTAAGAATTCATAGTTATAGAGCTCAGAATTTGTGTACTAAGCTGTGAAATGAGAATATAGTTTACATTTTCAATTCAGTCTCAATGTGTTGGCATTGTTTGAATACAGTGGTTCAAACCCTTAAGAATTCATGCAAATAGAACTCAGAGAACTGTTTGAATGTGGTTAAGACTCTTAGAATACACAATGATAGAACTGAGAAATGTTTTGGAATGTCTTTGAAACACTTGGAATACTGGTATATAGAGCTTTAATATCTTTAGGGCAGTGTTAAACACTGAGAATTTGTGTAGAAAACTGTGAAAAGACGAGTATACTGTTTATATTTACAATTCAGTCTCAATGAGTTGGCGTTTTGGGAAAAAAGTGGTTTAAGCCCTTAAGAATCCATACCTATAAAGCTCAGAAAACTTTCTCAATGTGGTTAAAACTCAAAGAATACACAACAATTGCCAAGGGAAATGTTTGGAAATGTCTATGAAACTATGAAAATACAAGTAAATAGAGCCTTAATATTGTTTGGACAGTGTTAAAACATGGAGAATTTGTGTACTAAGCTGAGAAATTAGGAGTATAATAATTATATTTGTATTTGAGCCTGAATGAGTTGGAGTTTTTGAAAGAAAGTTGTTTCAACCCATAAGAATTCATGTGTATAGAACTCATAAAACTGACTGAATGTGGTTAAAACTTTTAGAATACTCATTGATATTCCCAGGAAATATTTGGGAATGTCTATGAAACACTTGGAATACATGTAAATACAGCTTTAATATCTGCAGGACAGTGTTAAAACAATACGAATCTGTGTACAAAGATCTGAAATGCAGAGTATACTGTTTATATTTCAGCCGAAATGAGTTGGTGTTTTTGAATGAAAGTGGTTTAAACCCTTAATAATTCATATTTATAGAGCTCAGAATTGGTGTACAAAGCTGTGAAATGAGAATACTGTTTACATTTTCAATTATGGCTCAATGTTTTGGCTTTTTTGAATGAAGTTGTTTAAACCCTTAAGAATTTACGGGTATACAGCTCAGAAAACTGTCTGAATATGGTTAAAACTTTTAGAATATACAATGATAGAGCCTGGAAATGTTTGGGAATGTCTAGGAAACTCTGGAAATACATGTAAATAGAGCCTTAATATTTGTATGGCAGAGTTAAAACACTGGGAATTTGTGTATGAAGCTGTGGAATGACAAGAATATGGTTTAAATTTACAAATGAGGCTCAATGAGATGGCTTTTTTTTGACAGAAAGTGGTTTCAAACCTTAAGAATTTATGTGTATAGAAATTAGAATTTCTGTACAAAGCTGTGAAAGGAAGAGAATACTATTTATATTTCCAATTGAGGCTCAGTGAGTTGGAGATTTTGGAAAAAGTGCTTTCAACCCTTAATTATTCACGTGTATACAGCTAAGAAAACTGAGTTAATGTGGTTAAAACTCTTATAATGCACAATGATACTCCCAGGAAATGATTTGGAATGTCTACGAAACCCTCAGAATACAGGTAAAAAGAGCCTTTATATCTGTGGGGAAGTGCTAAAACACTGAGAATTCATGTACAAAGCTGTGAAATGACAATTATACTATTTATATTTACAATTCTGGCTCAATGAGTTCGCCTTTTTGAAATAAAGTGGTTTTAACCCTTAAGAATTCATGTGTATAGAGTCAGAAAACTGTCTGAATGTGGTTAAAACTCTGAGGATACACAATGATAGACCCAGGAAATGTTTGGGAATGTCTTTGAAACACTTGGAATACATGTAAATAGAGCATTAATATTGGTAGGGAAGTGTTTAAAGACTAAGAATTTGTGTAGAAAGCTGTGTAAAGATGAATATACTGTTTATATTTACAATTCATTCTCAATGAGTTGGCGTATTTGGAAGAAAGTGGTTTCAACCCTTAAGAATACTTGTGTATAGAGCTCAGAAAACTGTCTCAATGTGGATAGAATTCATAGAATACACAATAATACTCCAGGGAAATGATTAGGAATGTCTAGTGAACACATGAAATACATGTAAATAGAGCAGTGTTAAAACACTGAGAATTTGTGTACAAAGCTAAGAAGTGACTTGAATACTGCCTATATTTACAATTGAGGATTAAGGAGTTGAGGTTTTTGGAAGAAAGTGTTTTAAAACCGTAGGAATTCATGTTTATACATCTCAGAATTTTTGTACAAAGCTGTAAAATGATGAGAATACTGTTTACATTTACAACTGAGGCTAAATGATATGGCGTCTTTGGAATAAAGTTTAAAACCTTAAGAATTCATGTG
Organism: Myotis myotis; assembly: GCF_014108235.1. Classification (NCBI taxonomy): domain Eukaryota; kingdom Metazoa; phylum Chordata; class Mammalia; order Chiroptera; family Vespertilionidae; genus Myotis; species Myotis myotis. The sequence continues at coordinate 75,923,990 of NW_023416346.1, read as the reverse complement.
TTTACAGCTAAGGAAATGGTCTGAAAATGGTTAAAACTATTAAAAAACACAATTATTCTAGTGGAAAATGTTTGGGAATATCTATGAAACTCTAGAAATTTAGGTAAATAGAGCCTTAATATCTGTATGGCAGTGTTAAAACACCAAGAGTCCTGTAGAAAGCTGTGAAGTGATGAATGTACTATTTATATTTCCAATTCCAATTCAGTTAGATGGCATTTTTGAAAGAATATGGTTTAAACCCTCATAATTATAGTGCCCAGATTTTGTGTTCAAAGCTGTGAAATGACAAGAATACTGTTTTATTTACAATTGAGGCTCGATGAATTGGCCATTTGGAATAAAGTGGTCTCTTAAGAATTCATATGTATACAGCTATGAAAATGTTCTGAATGTGCTTACCACTCTTAGAATACACAATGATAGTCCTGGGAAATATTCGGAATGTGTATGAATCACTTGAAATATAAATAGAAAGAGCCTTAACATCTGAGGGAAGTGTTAAAACACTGAGAAATTTTTTTTACAAAGCTGTGAAATGATGAGAACACTGTTTATAGTTACAATTGAGGGTAAATGAGTTGGTGTTTTTTAAATAAATAGGTTTAAACCCTTAAGAATTCATGTTTATATTGCTAAGAAAATTGTCTGAACGTGGTTAAAACTCTTAGAATACACAATGAAGTCCCGGGAAATGATTAGGAATTTCTATGAAACACATGGAATACATATACATAGAGCCTTAATATCTATAGGTCAGTGTTAAAACACTGAGAAGTTGTGTAGGAAGCTGTGAAATTATGACTAAACTATTTATAGTTTCAGTTCCGGCTGAATGAGTTGGCGTTTTTGGGAGAAAGTGGTTGAAAACCTTGAAAACTCATAAGTATCCTGCTCAGAATTTGTGTACAAAAAAGAGAAATGAAGAGAATACTGTTTATATTTACAATTGTTGCTCAATGAATTGGCCTTTTTGGAATAAAGTTTAAACCTTTAAGAATTCATGTGTATACAGCTAAGAAAATGGTCTGAATGTGGTTAAAACTATTAGAAAACACAATGATACTCACGGGAAATGTTTGAGAATATCTATGAAACTCTGGAAATATAGGTAAATAGAGCCTTAATACCTGTATGGCAGTGGTAAAACACTGAGAGTCATGTAGAATGCTGTGAGATGATGAAGGTACTCTTTTTAAAATATATATATATATATTTTATTGATTTCTTACAGAGAGGAAGGGAGAGGGATAGAGAGTTAGAAACATTGATGAGAGAGAAACATCAATCAGCTGCCTCCTGCACACCTCCTACTGGGGATGTGCCCCCAACCAAGGTACATGCCCTTGATCGGAATCGAACCTGGGACCCTTGAGTCCGCAGGCTGACGCTCTATCCACTGAGCCAAACCAGATAGGGCCGAATGTACTCTTTATATTTACAATTCTGGCTCAGTGAGATGGCATTTTTGAAAGAATGTGGTTTAAACCCTCAAGAATTCATGTTTATAGGGCTCAGATTTTGAGTGTAAAGCTGTGAAATGACAAGAGTACTGTTTATATTTATAATTGAATCTCAAGGAGTTGTCATTTTTGGAATAAAGTCATTTAACCCTTAAGAATTTATTTGTATACAGCTAAGAAAACTGACTCAATGTGGTTAAAACTCTTAGAATACACAATGATAGTCACAGGAAATGTTTCGAAATGTCTATGAACACTTGGAATACATGTCATTAAAGCCTTAATATCTGTATGGCAGTGTTAAAACACTGAGAATTTGTGTAGGAAGCTGTGAAAAGATGACTATACTGTTTATATTAACAATTCCGGATCAATGAGTTGATGTTTTTGGTAGAAAGTGGTTTAAAGCCTTAAGAATTCATTATTATAGTGCTCAGATTTTGTGTTCAAAGCTGTGAAATGACAAGAATACTCTTTTATTTACAATTGAGGCTCAATGCGTTTGCGTTTTGAAATAAAGTGGTTTAAACTTTAAGAATTCATAAGTATAATGCTACGCAAATGGTCTGAATGTGCTTACAACTCTTAGAATACAGAATGAGAGTACGAGGAAATGATTATGAATGTGTATGAAACACTTGTAATACATGTATGTAGAGCCTTAATATCTCTAGGGAAGTATTAAAATACAGTGAATTTGTGTACAAAGCTGTGAAATGATGAGAATACTGTTTATATTTACAATTGAGTGTCAATGAGTTGGCATTTTTGGAATAAAGTGGTTTATACCTTTAAGAATTCATGTTTATACAGTTAAGAAAACTGATGGAATGTGTTAAAACTCTTAGAATAAAAAATAATAGTCCCAAGAATGATTAGGAATGTCTATGAAACACTTGAAATACATGTAAATAGAACTTTATTATCTGTAGCACAGTGTTAAAACACTGAGAAGTCATGTAGAAAGATGTGAAATTACAAGTACACTGTTTATATTTACAATTCCCGCTCAGTGAGATGGCGTTTTTTCAAAGAATGTGGTTTAAACCCTGAGGAATTCATGTATATAGAGCTCAGATTTTATGTGTAAAGCTGTGAAATGACAAGAGTACTATCTCTATTTACAATTGAGGCTCAATGAGTTGGTGATTTTGGAAGAAAGTGGTTTAAACACTTAGGAATTCATGATTATAGAGCTCAGAAAACTGTCTGAATGTGGTGAAAACTCTTTTAATACACAATGATAGACCCAGGAAAAATTTGGGAATGTCTATGAAACTCATGAAATACATGTAAATACAGCCTTAATATCTGTAAGGCATTTTTAAGATACTGAGAATTAATGTAGAAAGATGTGAAATGACAAGTACACTGTTTATATTTACAATTGTATGAGTTCCCTATAAATGTTGGAGATTAAAACCTTATCAGTGATAACATTTGCAAATATGTTCTCCCATACCATGGGTTTCTTGTTGTTTTGTTGATGGTTTCTTTTGCTGAGCAGAAGGTTTTTATTTTAATGTAATCCCATTTGTTTATTATCTCCTAGTTTCCAATGCCCTAGGAGCTGTATCGGTGAAGAAATTGCTTCGGCATACGTCTGAGATTTTGTGGCCCTTAGATTCATCTAGTATTTTTATTGTTTCCCATCTTACCTTTAAGTCCTTTATCCATTTTGAGTTTATTTTTTTTGTATGGTGTAAGTTGATGGTCTAGTTTCATTTTTTTGCATGTATGTGTCCAATTTTCCCAACACCATTTATTGAAGGGTCTGTCTTGACTTTATTGTATATTCTTGCCTCCTTTGTCAAATATTAATTGAGCATATTGGTTCAGGTCGATTTCTGGGTTCTCTATTCTATTCCTTTGATCTAAATGTCTGTTCTTGTGCCAGTACCAGGCAGTTTTGAGAACAGTGGCTTTGTAATACAGCTTGATATCTGGTATTGAGATCTCACCTACTCTGTCTTCTTTCTCAGGATCGCTGTGGCTATTGGGGGTCTTTTTTTATTCCAGATGAATTTTTGGAGAGTTCGCTCTAGGTCTGTGAAATATGCCGTTGGTATTTTAATGGGGATTGCATTGAATTTATAGATAGCTTGGGGTAGTATGGACATTTTATTGATGTTGATTCTACCAATCCATGAACACGGTATGTTCTTCCATCTGTTTATGTCTTTCTCTATCTCTTTTTTCAATGTCTTGTAGTTTTCTGAGTAGAGGTCTTTTACCTCTTTAGTTAAGTTTATTCCTAGGTATCTTAATTTGTTTGGTGTGATGCTAAATGGGATTGCTTTTTTAATCTCTCTTTCTATAAGTTCAATATTGGTGTATAGAAATGCCATAGATTTTTTTGGCGTTAATTTTGTATCCTGCTACATTGCTGAATTCATTTATTAAGTCTAGTAGTATTTTGATGGAGTCTTTAGGGTTTTTTATGTACAATATCAGGTCATCTGCGAATAAGTACAGTTTTACTTCTTCTTTTCCAATTTGGATGCCTTTTATGTCTTCTTCTTGTCTAATCACAATGGCTAATACTTCCAGTGCTATGTAGAACAAGAGTGTTGGAGTGGGCATCTGTGTCTTGTTCCTGTTCTTAAGAGAATGGTTTTAGTTTTTGCCCATTGAGTATGATGCTGCCTGTGGGTTTGTGATATCTGGCTTTTATTATGTTGAGGTATGAGCTCTCTATTCCCGCTTTGCTGAGAATTTTTAATAGAAGAGTGTGTGGACTTTGTCAAATGACTTTTCTGTATCAAACTATATGATTATGAGATTTTTGTCTCTCAATTTGTTTATGTGATGTATCATGACTATTGATTTGTGGATATTGTACCATCCTTGCATCCCCAGGATAAATCCTACTTGGTCATGGTGTATGATCATTCTGATGTACTGCTGGATCCGATTTGCTAGGATTTTGTTGAGGATTTGGCATGTTAATGAGGGATATTGGCTTGTAATACTCTTTCCTTGTGTTGGCTTTATCTGGTTTTGGTATTAGGGTGATGCTGGCTTCATAGAATGAGCTTGGAAGTGTTCCTTCCTCTTGCTGTTTTTGGAATAGTCTGAGGAGGATAGGTTTAGTTCCTCCTCGAATGTTGGGTAAATCTCCCCTGTGAAGCTGTCTGGCCCTGGGCTTTTGTTTACTGGAAGCTTTTTTGTTACTGCTTCAATTTCTTCCATAGTTATTAGCCTATTGATATTTTTAGATTCTTCCTGATTGAGTTTTGGAAGGTTGTATTTTTCTAAGAATATGTCCATTTCCTCCAGGTTGTCTAGTTTGTTTGAATAGAGTTGTCCATAGTATTTTTTAACAATCCTTTGTATTTCTGTGGGGTCTGTTGTTATTTCGCCTCTATCATTTCTGATTTTGTTTATTTGGGTCCTCTCTCTTTGCTTCTTGGTGAGCCTGGCTAGAGGTTCATCATCTTGTTTATCCTTTCAAAGAACCAACTCTTGGTTTCATTGAACTTTTGTATTTTTTTGTTTGGTCTTTATGTCATTTATTTCTGCTCTAATCTTTATTATCTCCTTCCTTTTGCATACTCTGTGCTTTTCTTGTTGCATCACCCTAATACCAAAACCAGATAAAGACAACACAATGAAAGAGAATTACAGGCCTATATCCCAAATGAACATAGATGCCAAAATACTCAACAAAACCTTTGCAAATCGGATCCAGCAGTACATCAGAATGATCATATACCATGACCAAGTAGGATTTATCCCAGGGATGCAAGGATGGTATAATATCTGCAAATCAATAAACGTGATACATCACATAAACAAATTGAGAGACAAAAATCACATAATCATATTGATTGATGCAGAAAAGGCATTTGACAAAGGCATTTCTTGTTGCTCTCTTTCTAATTTTTTGAGTTGTAGAGGTAGATGATTTACTACCATTTTTTCTTGTGGTTTTGTTTTGTTTTGTTTTGTTTTGCTTTGAGTTAGGCATGTAGAGCTATAAACTTCCTTCTCAGGACTGCTTTCATTGTGTCTCATAGGTTTTGGATTGTTGTGTTTTTATTGTCATTAGTTTCCTGGATGTTTTTAATATCTTCTTTGATCTCATTGGTTACCCAAGCAATATTTAATTACATGCTATTCAGCTTCCAAGCTTTTTATTGTTTGGGGGTTTTTTATTGTAGTTTATTTCTAGTATTATGCCATTGTGGTCTGAGAAGATGCTTGGTATGATTTCAATCTTCTTGAACTTGGGGACACTTTGCTTATGGCCCAATATGTGGTCTATTTTTGAAAACGTCCCATGTACACTTGAGAGGAACGTATATTCTTCGGCTTTTGGGTGAAATATTCTGAAGATGTCAATTAAGTCCATCTGATCTAGAGAGTAATTTAGGATTGCTGTTTCTTTGCTGATTTTTTGTCTTGAGGATTTATCCAGTGATGTCAGTGGTGTATTTAAGTCCCCTACTATGATTGTATTGTTGTCAACCTCTCCCTTGATATCTTCCAGGAGTTTTGTTTATGTATTTGGGTGCTCCCGCTTTGGGTGCATATATGTTTTTCATGGTTATATCCTCTTGTTTTATCGATCCCTTTAGTATTATGAAGTGGCCTTCCTTATCTCTTGTTATGGCCTGCACTTTAAGGTCTATGTTGTCTGATATAAGTATTGCTACCCAGCTTCTTTTTCATTTCCATTTGCCTGAAAGATATTTTTCCATCCCTTCACTCTCAGTCTGTGTGAGTCCTTATTCTGAGGTGGGTCTCTTGTAGACAGCAAATGTATGGGTCATGTTTTCTCATCCATTCAGACACTTGATGTCTTTTGATTGGAGCATTTAGTCCATTTACGTTTAAAGTTATTATTGAAAGGTACTTGTTTGTAGCCATTTTTATTTTTTGTTCTTGTTTTCTCTCTTACCTTTTTATTTCTTCTTTTTACATCAGTCGCCTTAGCATTTATTGCATTGCTGGCTTGGTGGTGATAAACTCCCTTAGCCTTTTTTTGTTGTTGTTTGTTAAGCTTCTTATTTCCCCTTCAATTTTGAATGATAACCTTGCTGGGTAGAGTATTCTTGGATTCAGTCCCTTGCTTTGCATCACTTTGTAAATTTCCATCCATTCTTTTCTGGCCTGATGTGTTTCTGTTGAGAAATCATTTGATAATCTAATGGGAGATCCTTTGTATGTAACTTTCCGTCTCTCTCTTGCAGCCTGTAAGATTCTCTCTTTGTCCTGAACATTTGTCATGGTAATTATGATGTTTCTTGGTGTGGGTCTTTTAGGGTTCATCTTTTTTGGGATTCTCTGTGCTTGTGTAATTTTTTCTTTCCCCACCTCAGGGAAGTTTTCTGACATTATTTCTTCAAATAGGTTTTCTAACCCTTGTTCCTCTTCTTGTTGTTCCGGCACCCCTATTATTCGTATGTTGCTTCATTTCATGTTGTCCCATTGCTCCCTTAGGCTCTCCTCTTGTCTTTTAATTTTTTTCTCCAATTGCATTTCAGTTTGGGTGCGTTTTGCTTCCCCATCTTCTAATTCGCTAATTCGGTCCTCCGCTTCTCCTAGTCTACTGTTGAAACTTTCAATGGTGTTTTTTTTGCAGCTACATCACTCTTCATTTCTTCTTGATTCTTACATAAGTTGTTGATTTTTTCCTCCATCTGATTTATGCACTCTAGGATCCTTATTCTGAATTTTTTTCTGACATTGCATGCCTCTGTTTCACTTAGCTCCTTTTCAGGGGATTCCTCCTTTCCTTTCCTTTGGGGGTTTCTTTGTCTAAACATTTTTGGTCTCGCCCACTGATCTAGATGTCAAGTCATGAAGGGGCTGCTCCTCAGTTGTCAGTGACTCCTCTTGTGGGTGCTGTTCTCAGTGTGGTGTCTCCTCTTTCTGGTAGGTGAGGCTGCTCGCACAGCTGCTGTTCCTTGGACGGGGTGGGCTGATCACGGGGCTGCTGCTCTTCAGGTGTGGGTGGGCTGAGTGCGGCTGCTGCTCCTTGGACAGGAGCGGGCTTTTCATTTGGCTTCTGCTCCTCGGATGGGCATGGATTGCTCACGTGGCTGCTGCTCCTTGATCAGGGCTGACTGCACGCTGTTGCTGTTCCTCAGATGGGGCGGGCTGCTCGTGAGGCTACCACTCTTTGGACAGGGGCAGGTTGCTTACAAGGCTACTGCTCCTCGTATGGATGCGGGCTTCTCATCCAGCTGCTGCTCCTCAGATGGGGGACGGGCTGCTTGTGTGGCTGCTGCTCCTCGGGTTGGAGTGAGCTGCACATGCATCTGCTGTTCCTCAGATGGAGGCGGGATGCTCACCCAGCTGCTGCTCGTCAGACAGGTGCATATTGCATGTTGCTGCTGCTCCTTGGACCAGTGTGGGCAGTGCAGGGCTGCCGCTCCTCAGATGTGTTGTGTCTATCTGCTTGTGTGGCTGCTGCTCCTTGGGCAAGGGTGAGCTGCTCGAGTGGCTGCTGCTCTTCAGGCCGGAATGAGCTGCACGTGAAGCTGCTGCTCCTTGTACAGGGGCTGTCTTCTCACTGACTGCTGCTCCTCTGATGGGTGATGGGCTGCTTGTATGTCTGCTGCTCCTCGGATGGTGGCAGGCCACTCATCCAGTTGCTGTTTGTCTGACAGGAGCAGGTTGTGTGTGTCTGCTCCTCCTTGGACCAGTGTGGACTGCACAGGGCTGCTGCTCCTTGGACGTGGGTAGTCTGCTTGTGTGGCTGCTGCTCCTTGGACTAGGACAGGCTGCTCAGACGGCTACTGCTCCTTGAATTGGAGTGGGCTGCTCACGGTGATGCTGTTCCTCATATGGGTATTGGCTGCTCACACCACTGCTCCTCGTATGGGGGCAGGCTGCTTGTGCAGCTGCTGCTCCTTGGATTGGAGCAGGTTTCTAACACACCTACTGCTCCTCAGACAGGAGGAGGGTGTGGGCTTCCAAGCTGCTGCTCCTTGAATGGGGGCAGGCTGCGTGGGGCTGCTGCTCCTCAATTGTGGGCAGGTTGCTCTGGGGCTGTTGCTCCTCAGATGTGACAGGCTGCTCACGTGGTTGCTGCTCCTTGGACGAGGGAGTGGGCCGCTCACACAGCTGTCAGCTGATTCTCCTTGGACAGGGGCAGGCCACGTGAGGCTTCTGCTCTCAGGCTTGGGTCAGGCTGCTCATGTGGCTGCTGCTCCTTGGACAGGAGTGGGATGATCACGTGTCTGATGCTTGCATGGATGCAGTGCCCTGAGCTAAGGTGTTGGGCCAGTCAGAGGAGAGCATGCTTCAGAACTCAAAGGATCCTGTGCCCAGGGTAGCTGGAGACTCGTTGACTGTTGGACCACAGCCGAGGTAGCAGGACCACAGACACCTGGCAGGGGTGTCTGTAGAGTCCCAGGTGATAACTGAGGGCACTCTGGTTGGGGTAAGGCCTGGATCCCAGTTACAGCAGCTCTCCCCTTAAAAATGCTAGGCTTCTGAGGACAAGCCAGCCTCCTGGAACTGCTTACAATGGTAGCAGAGGCTACCTAGTTAAGCGAGCCCATTTAGCCTGACCCCGAAGGTCCTGTGGGATCTATCTGTGTCTCACTCACATACAGACACACACATCCCACATTACCACACACTCCTCTTTTGGTCCCTCACTGACTCACGCTCTCTCCCTCATTGCGCCTTCTTCCTGCCATTTCTAGTTGGGTCTGGGGTGTTATTGACCCATTTGTGGATGGAGTTTCCTCTCCAGGTGTCTGGTTATGAGGCTTACTCTCTAGTACCTGGCCAGACAGGATAAACTTCACCTCAATAAGACACAACACAAAGGAACCAAAGCCTGAATGTACTCACGACAATAATAACCTCACTATAAGTGACCACCTGAGAAAATAGAATAAGGGAAAAGAAAAGAGAGCATAAATGATATCGAAGAGAGCGAAAAAGATGAGAGAAAAGAAAAAGGAAGAAAAAAGGAGATTTTATATATATACTAGAGACCCAGTGCATAAAAATTTGTGCACTCGGGGTGGGGGGAGGTCCCTCAGCCCGGCCTGTGCCCTCTCACAGTCTGGGACCCCTCAGGGGATGACCATCTGCTGGCTGAGGCCTGCTCCCCAGGGGATTTGGCTTAAGCTGGCAATCAGACATCCTTCTGGCAGCCCAGCAGCCATTGGCGGATGTCCACTTGCCAGTGGGGAGCAGACCTAAGCTGCAGTCGGACATCCTTACTGCTGCTGAGGAGGCAGGAGAGGCTCCCACCACCACCGGTGTACTGGCAGCCATCAGCCTGACTTGTGGCTGTGCAGAACTCCCCCTGTGGGAGCTCACTGACCACCAGAGGGAAGCTCCTGTATTGAGCGTCTACCCCCTCAGTGTGTGTCATAGTGACCAGTCATTCCCAGTCTTTCTGCTGTTAGGGTCAGTTAGCATATTACCAGTTTATTATGTAGGCTAGAGGCCTGGTGCACGGGTGGGGGCCGGCTGGTTTGCCCTGAATGGTGTCCCAGATCAGGGTGGGGTCCCGCTTGGGTGCCTGGCCAGCCTGGGTGAGGGGCTGATGGCTGTTTTCAGGCTGCCCACACCCCCTTCAGGGTGGGGGTCCCCACTGGGGTGCCTGGCAAGCCTGGATGAGGGGCTGATGGCTGTTTTCAGGCTGCCCACACCCCCTTCAGGGTGGGGGTAATCACTGGGGTGCCTGGAAAGCCTGGATGAGGGGCTGATGGCTGTTTTCAGGCTGCCTGTATCCCCTTTAGGGTGGGAGTACCCACTGGGGTGCCTGGCCAGCCTGGATGAGGGGCTGATGGCTGTTTTCAGGATGCCCGCACCCCCTCAGGGTGGGGGTCCCCACTGGGGTGCCTGGCCAGCCTGGATGAGGGGCTGAGAGCTGTTTTCAGGCTGCCTGAACCCCCTTCAGGGTGGGGGTCACCACTGGGGTACCTGGCCAGCCTGGATGAGGGGCCGAGGGCTGTTTTCAGGCTACCCGCACCCCCTTCAGGGTGGGGGTTCCCACTGGAGTGCCTGGCCAGCCTGGATGAGGAGCTGAGGGCTGTTTTCAGGCGGGCCAAGCCTGCAACTGAAGCTCCCAGTCTCTCCTTTTTTTCTTTTTCTTTTTTTTTAACTCTGGGATTTATTTACCTTCTGTAATTGAAACTTTGTTGTAGCTCCAGCTCCGAGGCTGGCTGGCTGAAAGCAGGTATCTGGGGTTTGTTTAGCTTCTATAATTGCAACATTGTTGCTTAGAGTGCAGCTCAGAGCCCAGCCACGGCAGGGGGGGAAACTTGGCTTCCTCCATCACTGGAGCAAACAAGCCTCGCTCCAGCTGCCTGTCTGCAGGCCACCATCTTGGTTGGCAGTTAATTTGCATATCACCCTGATTAGCCAATGGTAAGCATAGTGGAGGTATCATTAATTATCATGTTTGTCTATTATTAGATAGGATAGGGGGCAAAACACCACAGAACCAATAGTTAAATGATCAAACAAAACAAACAAACAAAAATAATAATAGTAATAATGATAAAAAAAAATACAAACACCAAACCCAAAGCAAAGTGGGTGGGGGCAGAATCTCTAGATTTTGAGCTTATATATAGAAGATAAGGTTAATATTTGGATGAATATGGGGAGGATCTCAGTTCAGTATAGAGGAAGTAGAAAGGGGATGGGTGGATAAGAAGAAAGAGAGTGAGAATAATAATAATAATAAATTTACAAAGAAATTATTTCAAAAGTGGTATAAAAATAGCAAATACAAATAAAATAAAATAGGGTAATGAAAAAATAATGTGAAAAATAGACAATAAAGTAACAAACCAAAACAAGAAAAACAAAGAAAAAAAATAAAAAAGAGAGATAACAAAGTAATAAAAAAATAAATAAAAGCAAAAAAGTGAAGTCTTCCTTTGACTGGCTTAAGATCACAGTCTTCTGTACTGTAGTGTTTCTCAGGCTCTGATTGCTGGGACTGAGAGTCCCTTTTTAGTCCAGCCTCTTTGTGCTTTCAGGGACTATTTGGTTGTGTGTTTTTTTAAATCCTTTTACCGTTCAGGGTGGAATCTGGGTGTGGCTGTATTAGTTGCCTGGATATTTGAGGGAGGGCTATCCAGGAAAAAATGGCTGCCCAGGTCCCATGCTCAGGCATGACTCAGCACCAAACTCACTGCCACTTTTCCTGGATCCCTCTCTCTCCCCAGATTCCACAATTCTGAACCTTCTCCAAGACTCCAGCCATGGGTAAGTGTCTGTATCTGAAAGGTCCTATGGACTAGGGTCTATGAAGAAAGGCACAAGCCACAGAGGCCAGAGAGGCTATCCCTCTATGCACTCCTCTCCTTCTGGCACTCTTTAGCCTTTACTGACCATGGACCCAGATCTAGAATCCCCTGCTGACCAGCAGTTCTGCATAACTTCTTTCCACTGTTCCTGTCCCAAGGGACGTGGCACAAGCCAGTGTTTTGTGGGTTCCCTCTGATCCTCAGGGCTCAGAGTTCTGGACAATTATCCTTCCCAGAGCCTTGACTTTACCTTTCACCAGGAGTCCTCTGCCTTTTTTGGCTGCAAACTGTCTCTCACCCAAATCTCCACTTGAATCTCCTCTGCCAATTTGGGCTGGATGTTACTCCTTTCAGCTGCTCACCCTATCTGCTCCGGGACAAGGCATGGGACACATCCATCTATACTGCTGCCATTTTCCCCCTCCTCACAGCTGTTTAAATGTGAATTCTCAGTGTTTCAACACTTCCCTACAGATATTAAGGCTCTATTTTCATGTACTCCAAGTGTTTCGTACACATTCCTAAAATTTTCCCGCATCCTACATTGTGAATTCTGAGTTTTAACCATTTTTGGAGAGATTTTTAGTTCTAAAAACATGAATTCTTAAGGGTTTAAACCACTTTCTTTTTCAAAAATGCCAACTCACTGAGACTGAATTATAAATGTAAACAGTATACTAGTCATTTCACAGCTCTTTGTACAAGAATTCTGTGTTTGAACGCTGCTCTACAGATATTAAGGCTCTATTTACATGTATTACCAGTGTTTCATACATATTCCTAAACATTTTCTGGGTCTTTAATTGTGAATTCTAAGAGCCTTAACCAATTTCGGACAGTTTTCTGTGCTCTAGAGACATGAATTTTAAGAGTATAAAACACTTCCTTCTAAAAACCCGAACACATTGAGGCTGAATTCTGAATGTGAACTGAATACTAGTCATTTCACAGCTGTTTAAATGCGAAATCTCAGTGTTTCAACACTACACTACAGATATTAAGGCTCTATTTAATGTACTCCATGTGTTTCATACACATTCCTAAACATTTCCCGGGTCTATCATTGTGAATTCTAAGAGCTTTAACCACTTTTGGACAGTTTTCTGATCTATATAAACATGAATATTTAAGGGTTTAAACCACTTTCTTCCAAAAACTCCAACTCATTGAGTCGGATTTATAAATGTAAACAGTATACTAGTCATTTCACAGCTGTTTGAATACGAATTCTCAGTGTTTCAACACTGCCATAGAGATATTAACCCTCTATTACATGTATTCCAAGGGTTTCATACACATTCCTAAACATTTCCAGGGTCTATCATTGTGCATTCCAAGAGTTTTATTCTCTTTGGGAGTGTTTTCTGAGCTATGTAAACATGAATTCTTAAGGGTTTTAACCACTTTTTCTCAAAAACACCAAGTGAATGAGCTAGAATTAGAAATGTAAACAGTATACAAGTCATTTTACAGATCTTTGTACAGGAATTCTCAGTGCTTCAACATTACCCTACAGATATTAAGGCTCTGTTTTCATGAATTCCATCTGTTTCATACACATTCCGAAACAACTCTTGGCTCCTTCAATGTGAATTCTAAGAGTTTTATCCTCTTTCAGAGAGTTCTCAGAGAACTAAAAACATGAATTCTTCATGGTTTAAACCACTTTCTTTCAAAAACGCCAACTCATTGAGCCTGAATTATAAATGTAAACAGTATAGTAGTCATTTCTCAGTTCTTTGTAGAGCAAATCAAAGTGTTTCAACACTGCCCTGCTGATATTAAGGGTCTATTTTCATGTATTCCAAGTGTTTCATACACATTCCTAAATATTTGCCAGGTCCTATATTGTGAATTCTAAGAGTTTTAAGCATTTCTGAGATATTTCTGGGCTCTGGAAACAAGAATTATTAAGGTTTTAAACTACTTCTTTTCTTTGTTTTTTTTTTTAAAATTATTTCTTGAAGTATTACAAAGAGTATTACATATGTCACCTTTCCCCCCACCTTGACATTCCCCCGGCCTCCCCTACCCCTTAGTGTATTGTGTCCATTGGTTATTCTTATATGCATGCATATAAGTCCTTCAGTTGATCTCTTAACCACCCCCAAACCCTCCCCAGGCTTCCCACTGTAGTTTGACAGTCTGTTCAATGCTGCTCTGCCTCTGTATCTACCCCTGTTCATCAGTCTATACTGGTCCCCATTATCTATCCCAACCTCACTGGAGCCTTCCCAACCTCACTAGAACCGTTTTGTCCTCACCAGGGCCGTTTTGACCTCACCGGAGCTGTCCCTACCTCACTGGGGTCATCCCTACCTCACTGGGATCATCCCTACCTCACCGGGGCCGTTTCAAACTCACCGGGACTGTCCCGACCTCACCGGGGCTGTCTCGACCTCACCGGGGCAGTCTCAACATCCCCGGGGCCATTCCAACTTCACCGGGGCCTTTTTGGCCTCACCAGGGCCGTCCCAGCCTCACCTGGGCCATTTCAACCTCACCGGGGCCGTCCCGACCTCACCGGAGCCGTTTCAACCTCACTGGGGCCATCCCAACCTCACCGGGGCCATCCTGACCTCACCAGGGCCGTTTCAACCTCACCGGGGCCATTCTGACCTCACCTGGGCCATTTTGGCCTCCCTGGGGCCATCTCAACCTCACTGGGGCTGTGCCAACCTCACCGGGGCTGACCCGACCTCACTGGGGCCATCTCGACCTCAACGGTGCCGTCTCAACCTTACCGGGGCCATTCCAACCTCACCTGGGCCGTTTTGGCCTCACTGTGGCCGTCCCGACCTCACTGGAGCCGTCTCTACCTCACCGGGGCTGTCTTGACCTCACCTGTGCCATTTCGACCTCACCGGGGCCATTCCAACCTCACCGGGGCCGTTTCGGCTTCACTGGGGCCGTCTCAACCTCACTGGGGCCATCCTGACCTCACTGGGGCCCTCCCGACCTCACCGAGGTCTTCTCGACCTTTCCAGGGGCATCCTTACTTCACCAGGGCAGTCCTGGCCTCACTGGGGCCATTTCAACCTCACTGGGGCCGACTCAACCTCACTGGTGACGTCTCAACCTCACCGGTGCTGTCTCGACCTCACCAGGGCCATTCTGACCACATCTGGGCTGTTTTGGTCTCACCGGGGCTGTCTCAACTTCACCAGGGCCGTCCCAACCTCACCGGGGCTGTCCTGACCTCACCGGGGCAGTCTCGACCTCACTGGGGCCATCTCAACATTTCCCGGGGACATCCCGACCTCACTGGGGCCATCCCGGCCTCACTGGGGCCTTTTCAGCCTCACCGGGGCCGTCCTGACTTCACTATGGCTGTCCCGACCTCACTGGGGCTGTATCAGCCTCACTGGGGCTGTCCTGACTTCACCAGGGCCGTCCCAGCCTCACCAGGGAAACACGAAGTTTAGCACTCTGTCCCCTGCTGGGCGGCTCCCCACCAGACAAAATCTCCAGGTGTTCCTGGTGGCTGAACATCCAGCACTCTTGCTCAGACTTCACCCTCCACCAAGTGCACAGACTGCCCGTCTGCCGTCCCCCAGCATCCCACATGAGACTGGAACCGGTGGGCATGCTTGTGCACCCACTGGTATAGCGTTAAACCACTTCTTTTCAAAAACGCCAATTTTTGAGCCTGAATTATAAATATAAACAGTATACTAGTCACTTCACAGCTCTTTGTACACAAATGCTCAGAGTGTCAACACTACCCTACAGATATTAAGTCTCTATTTACATATATTCCAAGTGTTTCATACACATTCCTAAACATTTTCTGGGTCTTTCATTGTGAATTCTTAGACATTTAACCACTTTCAGACAGTTTTCTGAGCTCTAGATACATGAATTTTTCAGGGTTTAAAACAACTTCTTCTAAAAACCCAAACACATTGAACCTGAATTCTAAATGTAAACAGTATATTAGTCATTTCACAGCTGTTTGAATGAGAATTCCCAGTGTTTCAACACTGCCATACAGATATTAAGGCTCTATTTAATGTACTCCATGTGTTTCATATACACTCCTAAACATTTCATGTGTCTTTCATTGTGGATTCTAAGATTTTTAACCACTTTCAGATCACTCTTTGAGTTCTATAAACATGAATTCCTAAGGGTTTAAACCCCTTTTTTCAAACACGCTAACTCATTGATCCAAAATTAGAAATGTAAATGGTATATTAGTCATTTTACAGCTCTTTGTACAGGAATTCTCAGTGTTTCAACACTACCCTACAGATTTTAAGGCTCTATTTTCATGTATTTCAAGTGTTTGATACACATTCCTACAAATTGTCCAGGTCTATCATTGCAAATTGAAAAAGTTTTTTTTTTCATTATAATATTATTATTATTTTTTATTATTGCATAAAATATTACAAAGGGTATTACATATGTGTCCATTTTATCCCCTCACCCTAGACAGTCCCCTAGCCTCCCCTATCCCCCAGTGTCTTATGTCCATTGGTTATGCTTATATGCATGCATACAAGTCCTTTAGTTGATGTCTTACCCCCCTACCTCCTGCCCCCCAACCCTCCCCGGCCTTCCCGCTGCAGTTTGACAATCTGTTTGAGGCAGCTCTGCCTCTGTATCTATTATTGTTCAAAAGTTTATAATGGTCTCTATTATCCATGAATGAGTGAGATCATGTGGTATTTTTCCTTCATTGACTGGCTTATTTCACTTAGCATAATGCTCTCCAGTTCCATCCATGACGTTGCAAATGGTAAGAGTTCCTTCCTTGTTAGAGCAGCATAGTATTCCATCCTGTAGATGTACCACAGTTTTCTAATTCATTCATCTACTGATGGGCACTTAGGCTGTTTCCAGATCTTAGCTATGGTGAATTGTGCTGCTATGAACATAGGGGTGCATATATCCTTTCTGATTGGTGTATCTGGTTTCTTGGGATATATTCCTAGAAGTGGGATCACAGGGTCAAATGGGAGTTCCATTTTCAGTTTTTTAAGGAAACTCCATAATGTCTTCCATAGTGGCTGCACCAGTCTGCATTCCCACCAGCAGTGCACAAGTGTTCCTTTTTCTCCACATCCTCTCCAGCACTTGTCGTTTGTTGATTTGTTGATGATAGCCAGTCTGACAGGTGTGAGATGGTACCTCATTGTTGTTTTGATTTGCATCTCTCGGATGATTAGTGACTTTGAGCATGTTTTCATATGTCTCTTGGCTTTCTGAAAGTCCTCTTTTGAAAGGTGTCTATTTAGGTCCTTTGCCCATTTTTTGATTGGATTGTATATCTTCCTTTTGTTAAGTTGTATGAGTTCCCTATAAATTTTGGAGATTAGGCCCTTATCAGATATGACATTGGTAAATATATTTTCCCACACAGTGGGTTTTCTCATTGTTTTGTTGGTGGTTTCTTTTGCTGTGCAGAAGCTTTTTATTTTGATGTAGTCCCATTTGTTCATTTTCTCTTTTGTTTCAAGTGCCCTAGGAGCTGTATCAGTGAAGAAATTGCTTCGGCATATGACTGAGATTTTGTTGCCTTTGGATTCTTCTAGAATTTTTATGGTTTCCTGTCATACATTTAAGTCCTTTATCCATTTTGAGTTTATTTTTGTGTATGGTGTAAGTTGGTGGTCTAGTTTCATTTTCTTGCATATATCGTCCAATTTTCCCAACACCATTTATTGAAGAGACTATCTTGACTCCATTGTATGTTCTTGCCTCCTTTGTCAAATATTAATTGAGCATATTGGTTCGGGCCGATTTCTGGGCTCTCTATTCTATTCCATTGATCTATATGCCTATTCTTGTGCCAGTACCAGGCAGTTTTGAGAACAGTGGCTTTGTAATACAACTTGATATCTGGTATTGAGATCCCACCTACTTTGTTCTTTTTCAGGATTGCTGCAGCTATCGGGGTCTTTTTTTTATTCCAGATGAATTTTTGGAGAGTTTGTTCTAGATCTCTGAAGTATGCTGTTGGTAATTTAATGGGAAGTACGTTGAATTTATAGATTGCTTTGGGTAGTATGGACATTTTAATGATGTTGATTCTACCAATCCATGAACACGGTATGTTCTTCCATCTGTTTATGTCTTCCTCTATATCTTTTTTCAACGTCCTGTAGTTTTCTGAGTAGAGGTCTTTTACCTCTTTAGTTAAGTTTATTCCTAGGTAGCTTAATTTTATTGGTGCGATGGTAAACGGGGTTGTTTTTATAATCTCTGTTTCTGAAAGTTCACTATTGGTGTATAGAAATGCCTCAGATTTTTGGGGGTTAATTTTGTATCCTGCTACATTGCCAAATTCATGTATTAAGTCTACTAGTTTTTTGATGGAGTCTCTAGGGTTTTGTATGTATAATGTCATGTCGTCTGCAAATAAGGACAGTTTTACTTCCTCTTTTCCAATTTGGATGCCTTTTATTTCTTCTTCTTGCCGAATTGCAATGGCTAACACTTCTAGTACTATGTTGAACAGGAGTGGTGAGAGGGGGCATCCCTGTCTTGTTCCTGTTCTTAGGGGAAATGGTGTTAGTTTTTGTCCATTGAGTATGATGTTGGCTGTGGGCCTGTTATATATGGCTTTTATTATGTTGAGGTATGATCCTTCTACTCCCACCTTACTGAAAATTTTTATCAAAAATGGGTGTTGAATTTTGTCAAATGATTTTTCTGCATCAATTGATTTGACCATGTGGTTTTTTTTCTTTCAATTTGTTTATGTGATGTATCACGTTTATTGATTTGCGGATATTGTACCATCCTTGCATCCCTGGGATAAATCCTGCTTGGTCATGGTGTATGATCTTTCTGATGTACTGCTGGATCCGATTTGTTAAGATTTTGTTGCGGATTTTGGCATCTATGTTCATGAGGGATATTGGCCTGTAATTCTCTTTCATTGTGTTGTCTTTATCAGGTTTTGGTATTAGGGTGATGCTGGCTTCATAGAATGAGCTTGGAAGTGTTCCTTCCTCTTGAATTTTTTGTAGTAGTCTGAGGAGGAGAGGTTTTAGTTTTTCCTTGAATGTTTGGTAAAACTCCCCTGTGAAGCCGTGTGGTCCTGGGCTTTTGTTTGCTGGAAACTTTTTGATGACTGCTTCTATTTCTTCCATAGTTATTGGCCTGTTGAAATTTTTAGATTCTTCCTGACTGAGTTTTGGAATGTTGTATTTTTCTAGGAATTTGTCCATTTCCTCCATGTTGTCTAGTTTGTTGGAGTAGAGCTGTTCATAGTATTTTTTAACAATCATTTGTATTTCTGTGGGGTCTGTTGTTATTTCGCCTCTATCATTTCTGATTCTGTTTATTTGGGTCCTCTCTCTTTGCTTCTTGGTGAGTCTGGCTAGAGGTTTGTCAATCTTGTTTATCCTTTCAAAGAACCAGCTCTTGGTTTCATTGATTTTCTGTATTTTTTTTTTTTTTTGGTCTCTATGTCATTTATTTCTGCTCTAATCTTTATTATCTCCTTCCTTCTGCTCACTCTGGGGTTTTCTTGTTGCTCTCTTTCTAATTCTTTGAGTTGTAGAGTTAGATGATTTACTACCATTTTTTCTTGTTTTTTTGAGATAGGCCTGTAGAGCTATAAACTTCCCTGTGAGGATTGCTTTCATTGTGTCCCATAGGTTTTGGATTGTTGTGTTTTCATTGTCATTAGTTTCCAGGATGTTTTGAATTTTTTCTTTGATTTCATTCGTAACCCAATCAATATTTAATAGCATGCTATTCAGCTTCCAGGTGTTTGAGTATTTTGGGTTGTTTTTATTGTAGTTTATTTCTAATATTATACCATCGTGGTCTGCAAAGATGCTTTTTATGATTTCAATCTTCTTGAATTTGGGGAGACTTTGCTTGTGACCCAATATATGGTCTATTTTTGAATATGTCTTATGAGCATTTGAGTAGAATGTATATTCCGTGGCATTGGGGTGAAGTGTTCTGAAGATGTCTATTAAGTCCATCTGATCTAGTGAGTCATTTAGGATTGCTGTATCTTTGCTGATTGTTTGTCTAGAGGGCTTATCCAGTGCTGTCAGTGGTGTATTAAAGTCCCCTACTATGATTGTATTGTTGTCGATCTCTCCTTTGATATCTTCCAGGAGTTTTTTTATGAATTTGGATGCTCCTGCATTGGGTGCATGTATGTTTACCAGGGTTATATCTTCTTGTTGTTTTGACCCCTTTAGTATTATGAAGTGGCCTTCCTTATCTCTTGTTATGGCCTTCACTTTGAGGTCTATTTTGTCTGATATAAGTATTGCTACCCCAGCTTTCTTTTCCTTTCCATTTGCCTGAACGATATTTTTCCATCCTTTCACTTTCAGTCTGTGTGAGTCGCTTCTAGTGAGGTGGGTTTCTTGTAGACAGCAGATGTATGGGTCATGTTTTTTTTCCATTCAGCCACTCGATGTCTTTTGGTTGGAGCATTTAATCCGTTTACGTTTAAAGTTATTATTGAAAGGAACTTGTTTGTAGCCATTTCTTTTTGTGTGTGGCTCTTTTCTTTCTGAGCTTTTTATTTCTTCTTTTTATAGCAGTCCCTTTAGCATTTCTTGCATTGCTGGCTTGGTGGTGATAAACTCCCTTAGCCTTTTTTTGTCTGTGAAGCTTCTTATTTCCCCTTCAAGTTTGAATGATAGCCTTGCTGGATAGAGTATTCTTGGATTCAGTCCTTTGCTTTGCATCACTTTGTAAATTTCCGTCCATTCTTTTCTGGCCTGATGTGTTTCTGTTGAGAAATCATTTGTCAATCTAATGGGAGATCCCTTGTATGTAACTTTCTGTCTCTCTCTTGCAGCCTGTAAGATTCTCTCTTTGTCCTGAACATTTGCCATGGTAATTATGATGTGTCTTTGTGTGGGTCTTTTCGAGTTCACCTTGTTGGGGACTCTCTGGGCTTGTGTGATTTTTTCTTCCCCCCCTCAGGGAAGTTTTCTGATATTATTTCTTCTAATAGGTTTTCTAATACTTGTTTATCCTTCTGTTGTTCTGGTACCCCTATTATTCGTATGTTGTTTCGTTTCATGTTGTCCCAAAGCTCCCTTAGGCTCTCCTCCTGTCTTTTAATTTTTTTCTCCAATTGCAGTACATTTTGGTTGTGTTTTGCTTCCTTGTCTTCTAATTCACTAATTCGGTCCTCCGCTTCTCCTCATCTACTGTTGATACTTTCAATGGAGTTTTTCATTGCAGCTATATCACTCTTCATTTCTTCTTGGGTCTTACTTAAATTCTTGATTTTTTCATCTGTTTCTTCTAGCTTCTTCCATATGTTATTGATTTTTTCATCTGTTTCTTCTTGCTTCTTGCAGAGGTTGTGGATTTTTTCCTCCATCCGGTTTATGCATTCTAGGACCCTTTTTTGAATTCTTTTTCTGTCATGTTTCATGCCTCTGTATTACTTAGCTGCTTTTCTGGAGAGTCCTCCTTCTCTTTCCTTTGGGGGTTTCTTTGTCTACCCATGTTTGATCTCACTGACATATCTAGACGTTGAGTTGTTCAGTGGTTGCTCCCTTGGTGGCAGTGACTCCTTGGTCTCTGGTTGCTCTTCGGGCGGTTGCAGTAGCAGCTGCTCTTCAGTTGGCAGCAGCTCCTCTGGTGGGTGCTGTTCACAGCTGTGGTGGTTCTTCTGGCTGGTGGGGCGAGGTTTCATGTACAGCTGCTGTTCCTCAGCAGAGGGTGTGGTGCTCAGGAAGTTGCTGTTTCTTGGATCTGCTGCGTTGATTTAAAGGCAAAAAATACAACACAACAAGGCACCACGTACCAGGCACTATACACAAATATATTCACAATATTAATAACCCCAAATAAATGTGACCACCCGAATTAAGAGAATTAGGGGATAAGGAAGAAGGAAGAGAAAATGATAAAAGAGAAAAAAGAAAAGAAAAGTAGGGACCAAAAAGAGGAGTGCAAAAATGAAATTGGGAAAAAGGAGGGGGGAAAATAAAAGCGAGAAAAGAAAAGAAAAGAAAGAGAAAAAAATAGCAAAAAGAGAGAATGAAGTGGAATAGGGGAAGAGACTTTTTATATGAGGAGAATACTCCTATAGAACAGCCACTAATCCCAACAAATTCCAGCAATAGCTCCCTGGAGATGAATGCAAACTAGAAACAACCAATAATATAATGATGAAAATAGAATGGCGAACACTAATCCCAAAATAAAATAAAGAGAAAATAAAATGGCACTTTAAAAAATGGTAAAATGGTAGCAGTAATAATACTGGTTAAAAATAAGAAGGTAGTAATTAAAAGGGTAAAATCAGGTGATGGAAAAAGAAGAAAAAAGAAGAAAAAAAAGAAGAAGAAAAAAAAAGAAAAAAAATTGGTTTCTTAGTTAAAAGGTGAAAAAAGAAAAAAAAAATTGCTATAGTGAAGGTCCTTCAGTTCTTCTATTCTTCAGTGTGGCTCGCCTTAGACCTGCCAGGTATTCAGGAGAGTGTTGAGTTTCCCTGCGATACACTGTTCCTCTGTGTTGTAAACCACAGTCCTTATTTTAAAGCAGGCCGCATTTGTTTCCCAGACTGCCTTATTTTGTGTTTAGCAAAGAGTCAGTTTGTGGGTCAGCCTCTGGGTGGCAGTGTTCTGGGGTTGGCCTCTGAGGCTATAGGGCCTCTCTGTCCAGTGGAAGTTCACTGCCCAGAGCTGGCTGCGTAATAGTTAGTTACCGGAGCTGTGTTGTTGCTGGGATTCGCAAATTGTAAAAGTTTTAACCACTTTTGAGAAAATTTCTGAGCTCTATAAACATGAATTCTTAAGGGTTTAACGCACTTTTTTTCAAAAACGTCAACTCAATGTGTGTGAATTAGAAATGTATTCAGTATAGTAGTCATTTTATAGCTCTTTGTACACTAATTCTTAGTGTTTCAACACCACCCCACAGATATTAAGGCTCTATTTACATGTATTTCAAGTGGTTTATAAACATTCCTAAACATTTCCTGTGTCTTTCATTGTGAATTCTTAGAGCTTTAACACTCTCAGACAGTTTTCTGAGCTCTAGAGACATGTTTTTTTTATGGTTTTAAACACTTTCTTATAAAAGGAGAAATCATTGAGCCTGAATTATAAATGGAAACAGTATCCTAGTCATTTAACAGTTGTTTGAATGCAATTCTCAGTGTTTCAACACTGTCGTACAAATATTAAGGCTCGATTTAAATAAATTCCATGTGTTTCATACACATTCCTAAACATTTCTCAGGTCTATCATTGTGAATGCTGAGTTATCCTCTTCTGGAGATTTTTCTGTGCTCTATAAACATAAATTCTTAAGGGTTTTAACCATTTTTTTTCCAAAAACCCAACTGATTCAGCCTGAATTATGAAAGTAAACACTATACTTCTCATTTCGCAGTTGTTTAAGCTTGAATTCTCAGTGTTTCAACAATGCTGTATAGATATACCAGCTGTATTTACATCTATTCCATATGTTTTATATACATTCCTAAGCATTTCCTTGGTATATCATTGTTAATTCTAAGAGTTCCAAACACTTTCAGACAGATTTCTGAGCTCTATAAAAAGAAATTCTTAAGTTTTTAAAACATTTCTTCCAAAAACACCAACTCATTGAGCGGGAAATATAAATGTATACACTATACTACTTATTTCACAGCTGAGTAAACTTGAATTCTCAGTGTTTCAACACTGCCCAACAGATATTATGGCTGTATTGACGTGTGTTCAACTGTTTCATATACATTCCTTTGCATTTCCCTGGTCTATCATTATGAATTCTCAACACTTTCAGACACATTTCTGAGCTCTGTGAACAGGAATTCTTAAGTTTTTGAACAATTTATTCCAAAATCGCCAACTCATTGAGCGGAAAATATAAATGTATATAATATACTACTCATTTCACAGCTCTTTAACCTTGAATTCTCAGTGTCTCAACTCTGCCCAACAGATATTACGGATGTATTAACATGTTTCAAGTGTTACATATAATTTCATAAACAATTGCCTGGTCTAACATTGTGAATTCTAAGAGTCCTAACCACTTTCATACAGGTTTTTGAACTCTATGAACAGGAATTCTTAAGTTTTTATAACAGTTCTTCCAAAAACGCCAACTCATTGAGCCAGAAATACAAATGTAAATACTAGACTCCTCATTCCACATCTGAGTAAACTGGAAATCTTAATGTTTACACACTGCCGTACAGATATTACAGCTGGGTTTAAATCTATTCCAAGTGTTTTATACACATTCTAAAGCATTTTCCTAGTCTATCATTGTGAATTATAAGAGTTCTAAGCACTTTCAGGCAGATTTCTGAGCTCTATGAACAGGAATTCTTAAGTTTTGAGCATATTTATTCCAAAAATGCCAACTCATTGAGCGGGAAATATAAATGCATACACTATATCAGTGTATCAGTGGTCGGCAAACTCATTAGTCAGCAGAGCCAAATATCAACAGTACTTCTTCAAAATAGCCTCGCCCAGGCCCAAAACCGACTTCTGCACATGGGCCATGAAGTTCCAGTCACACTGTACATGCCTGCCTGCACGTGGTATTTTTGTGAAAGAGCAACACTCAAGGGGTCAAAAAGTCGCATGTGGCTCGTAAGCCACAGTTTGCTGACCACGGCACTATACTACTTATTTCACAGCTGCATAAACTTGAATTCTCAGTATTTCAACACTGCCCAATAGATATTATGGCTATATTTACATGTATTCAAGTGTTTCATATACATTCTTAAGCATTTCCCTGGTCTATCATTGTGAATTCTATGAGTTCTGAAAATTTTCAGAATAATTTCTGAGCTCTCTAAATAGGAATTCTTAAGTTGTTAAAACATTTCAACCAAATACAGCAACTCATTGAGGAGGAAATATAAATGTAAACGCTATACTACTCATATTACAGCTGTTTAAACTTGAATTCTCAGTGTTTGCACACTGCCCAACAGATCTTATGGCTGCATTTACATGTATTCAAGTGTTTCATATACATTCCCAAGCATTTTCCTGCTCTATCATTGTGAATTCTAAGAGCTCTAAACACTTTCAGATTTCTGAGCGCTATGAACAGGAATTTTTAGTTTTTAAAATATTTCTTCCAAAAACGCCAACTCATTGAGTGGGAAATATAAATGTATACACTATACTATTTATTACACAGAATTTAAACTTATATTTTCAGTGTTTCAATACTGCCCAACAGATATTATGACTGTATTTACATGTTTTCAAGTGTTTCATATACTTTCCTAAACATTTTTCTGGTCTGTTATTGTGAATTCTAAGAATTCTAAATACTTTCAGACAGATTTCTGAGCTCTATGGACAAGAATTCTTAAATTTTTAAAACATATCTTTAAAAA
Organism: Myotis myotis; assembly: GCF_014108235.1. NCBI lineage: Eukaryota > Metazoa > Chordata > Mammalia > Chiroptera > Vespertilionidae > Myotis > Myotis myotis. Next base: position 75,898,968 of record NW_023416346.1, on the reverse strand, counting down.
ACTCCAACTCATTGAGCCGGAAATATAAATATAAACACTATACTACTCATTTCACAGCTGTTTAAACATGAAGTCTCAGTGTTTCAACACTGCCCAACAGATATTACACCTGTATTTACCTGTATTCAAGTGTTTCATATACATTCCTAAACATTTCCCTGGCCTATCATTTTTAATTCTAAGAGTTCTAAAGACTGTAAGACAGATTTCTGACCTCTATTAACAGGAATTCTTGAGTTTTTATAACATTTCTTCAAAAAATGCCAAATCATTGAGCTGGAAATATAAATGTAAACATTATACTACTCATTTCACAGCTGTGTAAACTTGAATTCTCAGTGTTTCCACACTGCCCTACGGATATTATAGCTGTATGTACATCTACTCCAAGTGTTTTAGCTACATTCCTAAGCATTTCCCTGGTGTATCATTGTGAATTCTATGAGTTCTGAACACTTTCAGATAGATTTCTGTGCTCTATGAACAGGAATTCTTAAGTTGTTAAAATATTTCTTCAAAAAATGCCTACTCGATAGAGAAAAGATGGCTGATGGAAGGACTGAGATGAGGGATAGGAAGTGAGTGAGGAGATGAAAGGAGAGTGTGTGGATGTGTGTGTGAGTGAATGAGGGACAGTTAAATCCAACCGAAGCAGCAGAGGCTGGCAGACCAGGCTCTCTGGGACAGGGAGAGACTACCACCACTGCGGACACTCCCCGGACTGCCGGACTCAGGCACAGAGCCCACGCCATCTTGAAGGGGAGAGCGGACTCTTCTAGGAACTCATCAACACCACCACCCAGACAGGCCTTGGACACTGCCCGTGACCCAGCAGCCACTCCAGCCAAAATCCTGTTGCCCCACCTGCAGACTTGCAGACCCTGGGATATCCACCTCCATAGGAGCACCGCACGCACAGCAGTAAGTGCAGCTTCCCCCTCCCCAGTGGCAGACCTCCAAGATCGTATTTGCATGTCTCCAGCTAGCAGGTCCCGGAGGCACACCACTCCATAGACTTCTCTGAGGAGTCATGTGAGCCCCAGCTGGGTGTGATTTTGTACAGACACAGGTGCACTGCTCCCCAGTAGAAATTCTGCATTCCCTCTGCCTGAATAACTGCCCACACACACCCTGCTGAGCAACTTCAGCACCAGGGCCCCCTCAGAATGCATCAGAACTCAGGGCCCAGCAAACTCACTGCCACGGTTGCTCATTTCCCCTGAGCCCATCTATCCACAGGGCACTTTGGGAAGCTGCAGTGTGCTTCTGTTTGGTCCGATCTTGGACAAATAGGGAGCACTCCCCTGGGCAGTAGAAATTCTGAATTCACCCATCCTGGATACCTGCCCAAAGACACCACGATTAAGTGTGCCAGGGCCCTTCAGAGTGCTTTAGTGTGCCTGCGCTAGCAAACTCACTTCGGGTGTTCCTGTGTGCCACCACCAGGAATGTGCACTATCCACCACAGATGCATCAGCAGAAATTGAGTTTCCCCACTCCACCGCTGCAGAACTCTGGACACTACAGTTGCATGCTTTTACAGTGTGCAAGTCTCCCAAGACCACTGCTCCACATGCAGCCCTGGAGACCCACTGTGAGCCCCACAGGACACACACTTAAACAAACAGGGGTGCACTGCTGGGCTGTAGAAACTCTGAATTCCCTCTTCTGGGATACCTGCTAACAGACACTGCAACCCAGTGGCTTCAGTGTCAGGGCCTTTCAGAGTGTGTCAGTACACCCTGCTGGCAAACACACCACAGGTGCCCTGATGAACTGCCGCTGGGATTGCGTGTATCCAACCACGGAAGCAGCAGCCAAAGCTGAATCTGCCCACCCACAACTACAGAACTCTGGACACCACAGTCACGCCTTTCCAGAAGGCAGGCCTCCTGAGCCCCACCACACCAAAAGACGTTCCTGGGTACAACTGTGCATCCCGGCTGGACACGAATGATTTCAACCAAGGGTGCAAGACAGGAAAAATTGGGACACCCCCTCCACAGCTGCTGACTTCTAGACACCTCCGTTGCGCCATTTCAGTTCACAGGCCTACATCAAGAGAACCCAAATAGATCAAGTAGGGAGCTACACTAGACTACCAAGCCCAGGAGACCTGAGAGGCCACACCAGTAGCACCATACCCAAAAGAAGCTGGGTAGCAAAGCAATCAGAACTACAATTTAAAAATTACAGCAAAACAAGGGGAAGACAAAAAAGCAATTCACAAAGGAAAGAAAAGAGGAATCACCAGGTAGGGAGTTAAATGAAACTGGGGCTACTAACTTATCAGAGAAAGAATTCAGAGTAATGGTTATAAGGATGCTCAAATGGCTGGATGACAAATACACACAACTCAATAAGAATTATAAGGAGCTGAATGAGAATGTAACCAACATGAAAAGGAACCAAGAGGAAATGAAGAATGACATAGCTGCACTAAAGAACACAATGGAAGGCTTAAACAGCAGACTAGAAGAGGCTGAGGACTGCATCAGAGAATTAGAAGACAAGGTAGGAAAAAACACACAAACACAGAAGGAACTTGAAAAAAAACCTAAAAAGCAAGAGGAGAGCCTAAGGGAGGTTTGGGACAATGCAGAACGAAACAACATTCACTAAATAGGGGTACCAGAGGGAGAGGAGGAAAAATAAGGAATAGAAAACCTGTTTGAAGAAATAATGACAGAAAACTTCCCTGATACTGGCAAGAAAAAAACTACACAAGTCTAAGAAGCACATAGAGTGGCAAACAAGATGAACCTCAAAAGACCAACACCAAGACATATCATAATTAAATTGGCAAACACCAACGACAAAGTAAGAATCTTAAAGGCTGTCAGAGAGAGACAGAAAGTTACCTACAAGGGATCTCCTATTAGAATATTAGCTGACTTCTCAGCAGAAGCACACCAGGGAAGAAGGGAATGGAATGAAATATACAAAGTGATGCAAAGCAAGGGAATGAATGTAAGAATACTATACCCAGTAAGGCTATTATTCAAAATGGAAGGTGGAATCAGGAACTTCACAGACACAAAAAGGGCTAAGAGAGTTTAATACCACCAAGCCAGCAATGTGAGAAATGCTAAAGGGACTGCTGTAAACAGAGGAAACAGAAAGACAAGAAGAAACACAAACATTAAGAATAAAAATGACCACAAACAAGTACTTTTCAATAATAACATTAAATGTAAATAGATTAAATGCTCCAATCAAAAGACACAGGGTAGCTGAATGGATAAAAAAACATGACCCATATATTTGATGTCTGCAAGAAACCCACCTCAGAACAAAGGATTCACACAGACTGAGAGTGAAAGGTTGGAAAAAAATTTTTCAGGCAAATGGAAATGAGAAAAAAGCTGGGGTTGTGATACTTATTTCTAACAAAATAGACCTCAAAGGAAAGGCCATAACAAGAGATAAGGAAGGCCACTACATAATACTAAAGGGAGCAATTCAACAAGAATATATAACTCTGGTAAACATATATGCACTTAATACAGGAGCACCCAAATACATAAAACAACTTCTGGAAGATATCAAGGGAGAGATTGATAGCAATACAGTCATAGTTGGGAACTTTAATACCCCACTGACACCACTGGATAAATCCTTTAAACAAAAAATCGGCAAAAAAAACACAGCAATCCTAAATGACTCACTAGATCAGATAGACTTAATTGACATCTTCAGACTATTTCACCCCAAAGCTATAGAATATACATTCTTCTCCAGTGCACATGGGGCATTCTCAAAGATAGACCATATATTAGGACACAGGCAAAGTTTCTTCAAATTCAAGAGAATAGAAATCATAACAAACATTTTCTCAGATCACAATGGCATAAAACTAGAAATCAACTACAATAAAAACATTGAAAAAAATTAAACACTTGGAGGCTAAATAGAATGCTATTAAACATTGACTGGGTTACCAGAGAGATCAAAAAAGAAATAAAAATCATCCTGGAAACAAATGACAATGAAAACACAACAATCCAAAACCTATGGGACACAATGAAAGCAGTCCTGAGAGGGAAGTTCATAGCTCTACAGGCCTACCTCAAAAAAACAAGAAAAACTGGTAGTAAATGATCTAACCCCTACAACTCAAAGAGTTAGAAAGAGAGAAACAAGAAAAGCCCAGAGTATCCAGAATGAAGGAGATAATAAAGATCAGAGCAGAAATAAACAACATAGAGACCAAAAATCAATACAAAAGATCAATTAAACCAAGAGCTGGTTCTTTGAAAGGATCAACAACACTAATGAACCTCTTGCCAGGTTCACCAAGAAACAAAGATAGAGGACCCAAATAAACAAAATCAGAAATGAAAGAGGGGAAATAACAACAGAACACACAGAAATACAAATGATTGTTAAAAAATACTATGAACAACTCTACTCCAACAAACTAGACAACCTTGACAAAATGGACACTTTCCTAGAAAAATACAAGCTTCCAAAACTCAATCAGGAAGAATAAAAAAACCTGAATAAGCCAATAACTACTGATGAAATTGAACCAGTAATCAAAAAGCTTCCAGCAAACAAAAAGCCCTGGACCAGATGGCTTCACAGGGGAGTTTTTTCGAACATTCAAAGAAGAACTAAAGCCAATCCTTCTCAGACTATTCCAAAAGATTCAAGAGGAAGGCACACTTCCAAGCTATTTCTATGAAGCCAGCATTACCCTAATCCCAAAACCAGATAAAGACACCACAAAGAAAGAGAATTATAGGCCAATATCCCTGATGAACATAGATGCTAAGATCCTCAACAAAATTCTAGCAATCCGGAACCAGCATTACATTAGAAAGATCATAGACCATGACCAAGTGGGATTTATTCCAGGAATGCAAGGCTGGTACAATATGCCCAAATCAATAAATGTGATACATCACATAAACAGAGAGACACAAATCACATAATCATATCGATTGATGCAGAAAAAGCATTTGACAAAGTCCAACACCCTTTTCTGATAAAAACGCTCTGCAAAGTGGAAATAGAGGGATCATACCATAACATAATAAAACCCATATATGACAAACCCACAGCCAACATCATACTCAATGGACAATAACTAAAACCATTCCCTTAAGAACAGGAACAAGACAGTAATGCCCACTCTCATCACTCCTGTTCAACATAGCACTGGAAGTATTAGCTATTGCAATTAGACAAAAATAAGAAATAAAATGCATCAAAATTGGAAAAAAGGAACCAAATCTGTCCTTATTCGCAGATGACATGATATTATACATCAAAAACCCTAAAGCCATAATGATATATCACTTCACACCTGTCAAAATGGCTATCATAAAAAATCAACAAACAACAAGTGCTGGTGAGGATGCAGAGAAAGGGGACCACTAGTTCACTGCTGGTGGGAATGCAGATTGGTGCCGCCACTATAGAAAATAGTATGGAATTTCCTCAAAAAATTAAAAGTGGAAATTTCACTTGATCCAGTGATCGGACTTCTGGAAATATATCCTAAAACCCCCAAAACACCAATCAGAAAAAGTATATGCACCCCCATGCTCATAGAAACATTATTTACAATAGCTAAGATTTGAAACAGCTCAAGTGCCCATCACTAGATGAGTGGATAAAAAAACTGGAACATTTACACCATGGAATACTATGAAGCTGTAATAAAGAGGGATCTCTTACCCTTCGGGAGAGCATGGATGGACCTGGAGACTGCTTTGCTAAATGAAATAAGCCAATCTGGGCCAATCTGAGAAAGACAAATATCACATGATCTCACTTATTTGTGGAATCTAATGAACAAAATGAATTGACCAACAAAATAAGACCTGAAGCATGGATGCATGGAACAGACTGACATACCTTGATGTGTGGGCTTAGGGAGACAAGAAGAGATAAACCAGAGAACTTATATACTTACTAGAGGACTGGTGAACGGAATTCATGCACTGGTGGGGGCATGGCCTACAGGGATCGACCCGCTGTGGGAGCGCCACTCATCCCAGTGAGCAGAGCAACTGTGGAACCACCCTCTGAGAAGCTGCTCCCTGGTCCAGCATCTTCTGTGCAACAGGAGCACTTGCCTCTCCAGGATACCCGGTTGGGTCCGGGCCCAGGGACAACAGCACTGAAAAGCAGTGGAGTAGGCCTCAGTCCCGCACGACCACAAACCTGCCTCCCAGCCTCCAGGGTCAGTTCTGCGAGCCTGGTGGTGGTGGTGCAGCATGGCCTGCAGGTGCTCAGAGGAGGAGCCTGGGGCGAGGAGGTGATGATCGCAGCCTGGGTTCCTGCCCATCGGCTCAGGGTTCGCAGCGGGAGCAACAGCTCATCCTGGTCAGCTGAGCATTGCTCCCACTATGGCAGCACACTGATCACCAGAGGACAGCTCCTGCATTCAGTGTCTGCCCTCTGGTGGTCAGTGCACATCATAGTGACTGGTTGACTGGTCATTCTGGTTGTTCCGCCACCCGGTTGCTTGGCTTTTATTATATAGGATATTAATAACCCATGGACTTGGGAAATAGGGTAGTGAAGATCTGGGTTGGGGGTATGGGTAGGGGCTGGGAGCAGGGGGGTAAAGGGGAGAATGGGAGACATCAGTAATACTATCAACAATAAAATATATATATATATATATATATATATATATATATATATATATATAATAAATATTGCAGCCCTGGCTAGTGTTGTTCAGCAGTTAGAGCATTGGCCTGTGCATGGGAGGGTCATGGGTTCAATTCCCAGTCAAGGGCATGTACCTGGGTTGTAAGTTCTATCCCCGCCTCCAGTCAGGCATGTGTGGGAGGTAACAAATTGATGTGTCTCTCACATTCATGCTTCTTTCTCCCCTCTCTCTCTTTCTCCCCTCTCCCCATCCATTCGACTATCTCTAAAAAATCAGTGGAAAAAATATTCTAACTCCTTGGGTAGGATTAAAATAAATCAATAAATATTACATATCTACAACTATAGTCTACATATTTCAATCCAAGAGTCATTGATCATATACAGTGCTCAAGAGATTATTTGCATGTGATCACACCACATTGAGCACAGTAATTGTTTCTGTTTTGGCATGGTGTCACTTTTTACAGCAGTTTTAACCTGTGCTGGCAGATGTTCAGACCTGTGCTAAGCCATGCCCCATGTGTGCATTGGTTTAGTCACGATGACTGGTGAATGTATGCATTTACTAGATCTATTCAGCATAAATTTAAAATTATAGTAATACATATAGAAAACTTTTCTGTGAAATTAAACTTTTCATGCATACTTAATTTTAATTATACAAATGTGCCTACATAAGTAAACAGGTAAACTAATTTGCCAATTTTTTAACATGTGCATTCAGAAAATCTATTTTATTATATAACTAGGGGCCCAGTGCACAAATTCATGAATCTTGAAAGGAACCGTGGGCTGCCAGGCTGTGGTGGGCACAGGGGCGGGTCTTGGTCCATCCTCCACACCCCCACCCGGCCCCTCCCGCCATGGCCCCTGGTCCCCTGTCTGCTGCTGCTGCTCCCACATGCTAATGGTGCCGGTTCTGCTCACATCTGCTGACAGCACAGAGCAATTGGGGCCGTCGCCAGCAGTGGGCGCAAGCAGTGGCTCTGGCACTGGCAATGGATGCAGGCGGGTTTGATGCTGGCAGCAGGGGTGAGTGATGGGCAGGACTGTGGCACACAGGAGTAAAGAATTTTCAGTAACCACCAGAGGCTTACCCCAATGACAGTGCCCAGCACCCCACCTTGGTCTGGAACCCCCACTCACCTGCTTTACCATCCTGCCGCAGCTGACACCCACCGTGTTTTGCACTCTGCTGCCTACTGCTGACGCTTGTCATGTTCCACGCACGCCCCCTCATGGTCTGCACACATCATAGCAACCAGTTGTTTGGTTTATTTGCATACTGGGGTTTTATATATATAGATGGACTTTCAGCTTTAATGGACAACCCCTCGCCCAAATTAGTCTGTTATATTGTGAAATTGATGTTTTACTGCATAATGCCTTCAATGCCCCTAAAACAATGCAATATTTTACTACTTCAATTTTCTTGTTTTAGCTGTTATATATATCCCTTGTTCCTTTGTTCATAGCCTGCTGTCTTTTTTTGTGTGTGTTTTGATGTCTTTTGGTATCAGTGTGATGTGACTTTTTAAAATCATGTTCTTTTGTATAATTATTGGAGGTTTTACCCTTGTGGTTACCATAAGGCTTACATAAAATATGTTAAAATTATAATACCCTATGTTAAACTAGTAAAAATGTACCTTACCAAAATTGCTAAATTTTATACTTTTACTTCTCCACTTCTCCTCCCCCTCACATTTTAGGTTATTGACATTACAGTTTACATATTATTATACTAGAGGCCCGGTGCACAAAAATTTGTGCACTCGGGGGTGAGGGAGGGGGTCCCTCAGCCCTGCCTGTGCCCTCTCGCAGTCTGGGACCCCTTGGGAAATAACAACCTGCTGGCTTAGGCCTGCTCCCGGGTGGCAGAGGGCAGGCCTAATCCCTAGGTGCAGCCCTTGGTCGGGCTCAGAGCAGGGCCGATTGGGGAGTTGGGGCGCTGCCCCCTGTCATACACAGAGCAGGGCGATCGGGAGGTTGTGATTCCAACCTCAGTCACACTCAGGGTAGGGCCGATTTGGGGGTTGGGGCACCATCCCCTGTCACACTCAAGGCAGGGTCGATGGGGAGGTTGCGGCGCCACCCCCTGTCATGCACAGAGCAGGGCCCATCAGGGGGTTGGGGCGCTGCCCTCTATCACCCACAGAGCAGGGCCGATCAGGGGGTTGGGGCGCCGCCACTCTCACACTCAGGGCAGGGCCGATGGAGAGGTTATGGCTCTACCCCGTCACACACAGAGCAGGGCCCGTGGGGCGGGGGAGGTTGGGGCGCCGCACCCTGTCACACACAGAGCCGCAGGGCGATCAGGGGGTTTGGGCACTGCCCCCTGTCACGCTGATCCCGGTGCTGGGAGGCATATTACCCTTTTACTATATAGGGTAGAGGCCTGGTGCACGGGTGGGGGCCGGCTGGTTTGCCCTGAAGGGTGTCCTGGATCAGGGTGGGGGTCCCCATTGGGGTGCCTGGCCAGCCTGGGTGAGGGGAGGATGGCTGTTTGCAGCTGGTCACACACCCTTCAGGGTGGGGGTCCCCACTGGGGTGCCTGGCCAGCCTGGGTGAGGGGAGGATGGCTGTTTGCAGCTGGTCACACACCCTTCAGGGTGGGGGTCCCCACTGGGGTGCCTGGCCAGCCTGGGTGAGGGGAGGATGGCTGTTTGCAGCTGGTCACACACCCTTCAGGGTGGGGGTCCCCACTGGGGTGCCTGGCCAGCCTGGATGAGGGGATGATGGCTGTTTTCAGGCTGGGGGTGACTGAAGCTCCCAACCACTCCTTTTTTTCTTTTTCTTTTTTTTATTCTGGGCCAGCTTTAGCTTTGAGGCTTGGCTCCAGCTCTTAGGCCTCTGCTGCTGAAAGTAGGTTTCTGGCCTTTGCTTACAATGTTGCAATCCTGCTGGCTGAAGCCCGGCAGGTTTCCGGGGTTTTGTTTAGCTTCTATGTTTGTTACATAGTTGCTTGAAGCTCAGAGGCCTGCAGCGGCATGCGGGGAATGTTGGAGTCCTCCATCACTGAAGCAAGCAAGCCTCATGTTAGTTTCAAGCTGCCTGGCTGCCGGCCGCCATCTTGGCTGGCAGTTAATTTGCATATTGCCCTGATTAGCCAATGGGAAGGGTAGCAGTCGTACGCCAATTACCATGTTTCTCTTTTATTAAATAGGATTGGGTAACTAGTAACAGATTACTGTAGTTATGGTTATTGTTACTATGTATTGGATGCACATGTGTTTACCAGAATTATATCCTCTTGTTTAATTGCTCCCTTTGGTATTATGAAGTGGCCCGCCCTTCTTATCTCTTGTTATACCCTTCACCTTAAGGTCTATTTTGTCAGATATAAGTATTGCTACACCAGCTTTTTAAAAAATTTCCATTTGCCTGAAAAAATATTTTCCATCCCTTCACTATCAGTCTTTGTGAGTCCTTTATTCTGAGGTGGGTCTCTTGTAGACAGCAAATATATGGGTCATGTTTACTTATCCATTGAGCCACTCTATGTCTTTTGATTGGAGCATTTAATCTATTTACATTTAAGGTTATTATTGATAGGTACTTGTATGTATATGTAGCCATTTTTCTTCTTTATGCCTGTTACTTCTTTTTCTAGTCCTTCTTTTTACAGCAGTCCCTTTAGCATTTCTTGCATTGCTGGCTTGGTGGCAATAAACTCCCTTAGCCTATTTTTTTTTTTTTTTTGGTCTGTGAAGCTCCTCATCTCATCTTCAATTTTGAATTATAGCCTTGCTGTGTATAGTATTCTTGGATTCAGTCCCTTGCTTTGCATCACTTTGTGTATTTCATTCCATTCCTTTCTTGCCTGATGTGATTTCTGTTGAGAAATCAGTTAATCGTCTAATGGAAGATCCCTTGTAGCTAACTTTCTGTCTCTCTCTGGCAGCCTTTAATATTCTTACTTTGTTGTTGATATTTTCCTATTTAATTATGATGTGTCTTGGTGTTTATGCTTTTGGGTTCATCTTGTTTGGAACTGTGTGTACTTCTTGAACTTGTGTGTCTTTTTTCTTCCACAAATTGGGGACGTTTTCTGTCATTATTTCTCCAAATAGGTTTTCTATTCCTTGCTTAGCTTCCTCTCCTTCTTTCACCCCTATTATGCAGATGTTGTTTTGTTTTGTGTTGTCCTAAATCTGCCTTAGGCTCTCCATCTGCTTATTAAGTTTTTTTTTCCCAGTTGCTGCTCTCCTTGGGTGTTTTTTCTACCTTGTCTTCTAACTTGCTTTTGTGGTCCTCAGACTATTTTATTCTTCTATTGTAGCCTTCCATTGTGTTTTTTATTGAAGCTATGTCATTCTTCATTTCCTCTTGATTCATTTTCATGTTGATGCAATTCTCATTCAGCTCCTTATAATTCTCATTGGGTTATGTGTATTTGTCATCCAGAGGTTTGAGCATCCTTACAACCATTACTGTGAATTATTTATCTGACAAATTATTTGCCTCCATTTCATTTAACTCCTTTTCTGGTGATTCCTCTTTTTCTTCCTTTTGGGGATTGCTTCTTTGTCGCTCTAATTTTGCTACAACATTTTAATTGTTTCTTTGTCTTAGATCCAACCACTTTGTTACCCACATTCTTTTGGGGGTGGTCTTATGTAGTTGGTGATTTTTGTGACCCAGTGGTGCAGTCTCTAAGATCTCCTGAGCTTAGTGTTCTAGTGGAACCCCTTACTTGAGCTATTTGGATTCTCCTGATGTAGTTGGGTCTTTAATGTTAGTTTCTCCTTTGTGGATGAAGTCTTGTCCCTGGTTGTCTGACAATGTGACTCACCCCAGGCCTCGTTGTGCAAGTTGTTGTGGATGTGCTGGTGGTTCGATACTCTTGTGAAAAAGGTTGCCTGAGGTTTCACTGATGAGCGCTCACTGTGAGATCCCGAAGTCCACAGCCTGTGAGGAAGGGGTCTCAGGGCATGAGGCTCAGGAAGTGTGACTCTGGCCGGTGTTGTGTGACTCTTGCTGGGGTGGCGTCACTCTGCAAATCACTGTGAGATTCCTGGAGCCTGTGATGTTGTGAGGCAGCTGTCCTGTGGATGAGGCAGTGGGACTTTGGCCAGGGTGATTTCACTCTGTGAATCACAGCGGTTCCAGGAGCCAGGGGCTGGGGATACAGGAATATCAGAGTCTGTGGCTGAAACAGCATGACCTTGTCCAGGTAGGCAAGCTCTCAGTAACTCACTGAGGTGTCCAAAAGCCAGCAGCCCGGGAGGGGGAAGTTATGGTTTCTGGGGGAGCAGTGTGTCCTTGGTGGGAGAGGTGTGTGCCCAATCGTGGCTCACAGAGAGTCACAGGAGCCATCTGCAGGAGTGGTAGCCTTATGAGGCCAAGTGCTGGAGTGGCATGACTGCAGTGTCCAGAAGCTGGCAGCCAGGGAGGTGGAAGTTTCTGTTTCTGCTGAGGTAGCCTTGTGCCTTTGGGGTCTGCAGATGTGCAGGTGAGGCAGCATGACTTTGGTTGGAGTGGCTGCAGGGTCCTGGGCAGTGTCCAAGGCTACTCTTGGTGGTGGTGAGGCTGGGTTCCTAATGGAGGCTCCTCTCCCTTTTAAGATGGCAGGGGCTCCATGTCTGTTCCCCACAGCCCAGGGAGGGCTGGAAGCAGTAGCAGGGGCTCTCCATCCAGGAGAGCCTGGTCTGCCAGCCCCTCCCATAATCTTCTTTAAGAGGATTATTCTGAATTCTTTGACAATTTATAGATCTCCACTTCTTTAGGGTCAGTATATACAGCTTTATTAGTGTCCTTTGGTGGTGTCATATTTATCTGATTTTTAATGATCCTTCATTCTTTAAGTTAGTGTCTGTGCATTTGAGTAAGGTGTCCTCTTTCAGAGTTTACAGGTTAGCTTTGGTAGAGACAGTTATTCACCAGGCAGCTCAGTTTGGATTTCTGGATGTACCTGTTGGTAATGTCCTTGGGCAGGTGGGCTTGCTATCAGGTTTTATTTTTGGTGAGTCCACTGCTTGAGCTCTGAGGTTGGGAGATATGTTCCACTGGCTGAGTACAGTTGAGTAAGAGTGCTGGCATGGTTCCCTGCTTAAGTGAAAGCTGTAGAATGGGCTCCATGGTTGCTTCAGATCTCTGGTCAGGATTCCTATACCATCAGGACTGGGTACTAAGCAGTAGTGGGGCTATTTATTAATATATGAGTAGAATGGCTACTCTGGAAATTAGATTCTCCCTTCTCAGGGTTTGTTTTTTTGCTACTTGTTCTAGTTGTTATTGGTTTAGTGACTTTAAAACTCATTTTATAGTGTGTATTATTTGTCATGTGAAGCTACTGAAGTCTTGTTTCTATTATTTTAGTAGTCAGCTAATGGTCAGAGTTCCTTAAACTGAAAACCAACCCTCCAATGGTATCCTAATTTTTGCAGATGGATCCTGTGTGTTGGGGCAAACCTTTTACTTTTACCCAGACATTATATAACCATACCATAAGCTTTACTTCCTGTTTACGAGGACTCTGAGAATTTAGAGCCTTCAAAATTCAAAGGCAAAGGTTAGAATTTATTCCTTCCTTTTGTGGGTAAGGTGGAGAGATCAACCAAAGGACTTGTACGCATGCATATAAGCATAACCAATGGACACAGACACCAGGGGCATGAGGGCATGAACGGTGGGGGAGTTGGGGGCAATGGGGAGATCAGGACACATAAGTAATACCTTAATCAATAAAAAAGGTGAGAATTTAGAGACTTCTTATAATTTTTAGATCATGTGCCTAGCTCTGGATATGTGCTTGGCCTTCTTGATTCCTAAGACTATGTGGGTACTTTTCAAAGTCCCTTTTCTCTGTATTCCCCAACATTTCTTCCCAAGCTTTTCAGTTTATCTATTATTTGTCACCTTTTTATCCCTTGTCTAGGTGGTAGTAGATAATGCATTTAACTTTAAGTATTTTTTTTTAAAAAAAACACCACCAGGTAGTTGCCTCCAACTTGAGAAAGTTCCAAGTAAGGTAAAATAAAAGTAAGCCTTTGAGCTGGTACTTCAGAAAGTCAAAATGGAGAGCTAAACAATCAACCTCAATTCTTGGAATAAGGTCCGTTTTGCTCTCTCTACTCTAATACTAAAAGCTTATACCTAGAATGTGGGATGTTTTCCAAGATGGTACTGAGAAGGAAACAGGATAAGGCCAGGATAAGTTAAAGGTTTTGTTTGTTTGTTTGTTTCCTGGTTGCTATAAATTTTAGTTTCCAGAGTTCTGATGAAGCTGATTCTGATAGTTTTTGCCAAGTTATTTGCTGCTTTTGTAGACTATGCCTTTGGAATTCCCTACTCCTCCACACTATTTTTATTGACATCACTCCATGCTTATTTTTTTTTAAAATATATTTTATTGATTTTTTACAGAGAGGAAGGGAGAGAGATAGAGAGTTAGAAACATCGATGAGAGAGGAACATCGATCAGCTGCCTCCTGCACACCTCCCACTGGGGATGTGCCCGCAACCCAGGTACATGCCCTTGACCGGAATCGAACCTGGGACCTTTCAGTCCGCAAGCCGACGCTCTATCCACTGAGCCAAACCGGTTTCGGCCCATGCTTATTTTTAAATATTGTTTATGAGTATATTAAAACCATTTCCTACAAATGCAAAAAGACTGAGTATTGAAAATGTAGCAAGAAGTATGGTGATGATGGAACTGATCTAAACAAAGAACCTGAAATATTAACATTCCATGGTTCTCTCTTCAAAGATAATTTTGATAGTGTTTGTTGGTGGCTAGTATGGTGTACTTGTGAGCTAGGAACAATTGGGCTAAAAAGAGCACTTTCACCCCAAAGTATTCTGTTAGTGAAGGAGATTTTGTAAATTTTCCTTTGCGTGGAAAGAAGAAGGACTATGAAATTAGACATGAATAGGAGATGTTATATTACAGTGGTTTTCCATATCCTATCTAATAAAACAGCAATATGCAAATTAACCATCACTCGACACTCCATCACTCCCTCACTACATCACAAAGATGGCAGAGGCCATGTAGCTGGAGCGAGCAGGAGGCTTGGGTTGCCCCAAGAGATGGAGGAAGCCAAGCTTCCTGCTTGCCCTGGCTGGCCCTGAGCTCTGCTCAAGGCTACAAAGTTTCAATTATAAAAGATAAATAAATCCCAGATACCTGCTGAAAAAAAGAAAAGAAAAAAGAAATAAAGGAGAGGCTGAGAGCTTGGGTCGCCGGGGGGCTTGACCAGCCTGCAAACAGCCATCAGCCCCTCACTCAGGCTGGCCAGGCACCCCAGCAGGACCCCCACCCTGATCTGGGACACCCTTCAGGGCAAACCAGCCGGCTCCCACCCGTGCACCAGGCCTTTATCCTATATAATAAAAGGGTAATATGCAAATTGACCCTAACAGCAGAATGACTGGGAATGACTGGTCACTATGACACACACTGACCACCAGGGGGCAGACGCTCAATGCAGGAGATGCCCCCTGGTGGTCAATGTGCTCCCATAGGGGGAGCTCTGCTCAGCCAGAAGCCAGGCTGACGGTTGCCAGCACAGTGGTGGTGGCAGGAGCCTCTCCCGCCTCCTCAGCAGCTCTAAGGATGTCCGACTACAGCTTAGGCCTGCTCCTCGCTGGCAAGTGGACATCCCCCGAGGGCTCCCGGGCTGCCAGAGGGATGTCTGACTGCCAGATTGGGCCTAAGTCAGCAGGTGGAAATTCCGTGAGGGGTGCCAGACTGCAAGAGGGCACAGGCTGGGCTGAGGGACCGCCCCGAGACTGGGCCTCTAGTATTTTCATAAAATTTTAATGTTTGCAAAGGTGACTTGTACCAAGGGAGATTGACTTGAAAGGTCACAGATGGTGAGGTTCCAAGCTTCCTACTTCTGTAGTCAACCACAACAGTCTTGTCTATCTAATACATATATTATGGATCTATGAAAAAAATTAAAAATAGGTTTCTATTGCTAAAAACTTATAAAAAAGCACAACATAGAATGATATACATGACTGATTATAAATGAGACTGGGCAAAAAAGAATCTGTAAACTGGAGTGGATTAGGGTTACACTAAATTAGATTAGAAGACTATCCCAATCTTACTCTGATTGCAAAATCCCCAGGGACAAGGGATATAGGCATCATCCTATATAAAGAGGTAATATGCAAATTACCCCTCACACTGTCACAAGATGGCTGTGCCCACAGCAGAGGCAGGGTTCCTGTAACAAACTGTAATGAGCAATCAGCAGGGACCTGAGGCTGTGTAGGGCCAGGCCAGGGTGGAGGACCTGAGGCCATGCTCCCCGCCCCGGCGCCAAGCCGGGGGACTTCAGGCCACACACCCCACCCAGCTGTGCTTGACAGGAGACCTCAAAGCACACCCCCTGCTCTGGCCCAGGCCAGGAGACCTCAGACCAGGCCCCCTACCCTTCAGGGTTTGATGGGGACCTCAGGCTGTGCCCCCTGCCTGGTGGGGCTAGATGGAGGACCTCAAAGTGCTTCCCCCACCCTGGACCAGGTCGGGGTACCTCAGGCCATGTCTCCAACCCCAGTGCCAGGCTGGGGGACCTCAGGCTGCACCCTCTGCCCCAGTGCCAGGCCGGGGGACCTCATGCTGCGACCCCTGCCCCAGGCCAGGAGACCTCAGGCCATGCCTCCCACCTGGCAGGGCTTGACGGGGACCTCAGGCTGTGCCCCCTGCTTGGTGGGGCTAGATGGGGAACTCAAAGTGCTGCCCCCACCCCAGCCCAGGTCGGGGTACCTCAGGTCATGCCCCCCACACCAGTGCCAAGCTGGGGGACCTCAGGCTGCAACCTCTGCCCCAGTGTCAGGCCAGGGGACCTGAGGCCACACCCAAAGCCAGGACACCAGGCTGGGGGAACTGAGGATGTGCTGGGGGACCTGAAGCTATGCTCCCCCACCTGACAGGGCTTGACAGGGGCCCTGAAGTTGCACCCCCCACCTGGCACCAGGCCGGGGGACCAGAGGCTGTGCCCCCCACCCTACACCAGACAAGGAGACTTGAGGTTTTGCCCTTCACCTGGAGGGGCTGGATGGAGGTGGGACTGGTCAGGTTTGGATCTCGCCCAATGGGGTGGGGCAGGCCAGGTCTAGGTCTTGTGCAATTTCGAGGTGTGCATGGGTGGGCAAGGACTTGACTCTGGGTCCTGTGGTGCACCCCGGACTCTGACAGGGGAAAGATTTTCATATACATTTTACTAATTTTCTTTCATCTCTGACACTTTTATTATAGAGAAAAGGCGAATAGCAATATTAAAGTATTTCCTCTAATTAATTCCCTTTTAATGTGCACCAGGTCACTAGTTACTTTATAATCCCCTTAGTCTTACACAAGTAAACACTTTGTAAAGATCTATCTTCTGAGCTATGAAAGGAAATATGGTCAGATAAGCCTTTGGGACCAGATTATAGTAAATTTTGGAGTAAAGAAAAGGATAGAAATAAAGGGATTAAAATTACTGTGAATGAAATGTCATCATACAAAGTTTAAGAAAATAGCAGGTGGTAAGAATTACAGCAGAAAGACAAGCATTAAGAAGACCAGCCAGAAAGTTAATGTTTTGGTCAATTCTTAGTCTTAAAGTCCTCACCCTTAAGTATTTGATGTATTTGGGGAAGTTAAAAGGATTAAAAACAAATCTTGCCCTCTAAGAGCTTCAGGTATGTACAAAATGAGTAGGTGGCTTCAAGAAGGGCCAATAGATGGAAGAGTAGCTCTGGAGCTTCTAGCTTGAATTTTTCTGAAATACCTTAAGAATTTACAAAAGGAAAAAAGAAGAATTTATAAAAAGAAAAGAGGCAAGTCCACATGTCCATAGTCAAGTATAACATTTTCAAAACTGAGTTATTATAATATGCTAGAGGCCTGGTGCATGAAATTCATGCATGGAAGGTGCACCCTCTCCAATCTGGGACCCCTTGGGGTGGGGGTGGTGTTCCACGGCCGGTTAAGGCCCAATCCCATAATCCAGGACTGCCGGCTCCTAACCGCTTGCCTGCCTGCCTGCCTGATTGCCCCTAACTGCTTCTGCCTGCCTGCCTGCCTGATCACCCCCTAACCACTCCCCTGCTGGCCTGATTGATGCCTAACCACCCCCCTGGTGTGATTGACCCCAACTGCCCTCTCCTGCCGGCCTGCCGGCCTGATGGCCCCCAACTGCCCTCCCCTTCCGGCATGGTTGCTCCCAACTGCCCTCCCCTGCTGGCCTGGTCACCTCTTACTGTCCTCCGCTGCAGGCCTGGTCCCCCCAACTGCCCTCCCCTGCAGGCCTGGTCACCCCCAACTGCTCTCCCCTGCTGGCGTGGTCACACCCAACTGCCTTCCCCTGCAGGCCTGGTTGCTCCCAACTGCCCCCCACCCCCTGCCGGCCTGGTTGCCCCACACAGCCTGTTCAGTCATTTGGTCATCCCTCACTAACCCCCTGCCAGCCTGGTCACCCCACACAGCCTTCTTGGGGTGTCAGAAATGTCTTGACCTAGGTGTTGGATTTCATGGATGCATTAATCAATATGTAATTTATATAAGTTTTAGAAATTGCTGTGTCTTTTAAAATACAAAGTTTATTAAAAATAGGCTGGAATGAAATACAGAATAGAAGCTACAGCAGTTGGGATGTATTCGCAGTAGTGCAGTTATGAAAAGCCCTCCCCTACCCGCGCCACCTCACCTGCTCAAGATGGTCAAGCCATCCCCCTGTGCAGTGTTTGCATGTAGCTCCCGTGCTTGTGGGCGTGGGCCTTTCTTTATGTTAACAGAATAAAGGACTGATTGTAAATAACATGAGTTGCCCACATCATCTCTTGGAGGAAAGCATGACTCCGCCCCATGGGGCTACCAGTGTCTTGAGGTGCCTGGGAGGAGCCTGCTCAGACCATGCAATCCTTCATAACCAAGCAGGCCCCTCTACTGACTTACACACACCTCCCAACCAGAGCCCTGGCCACATAAACATATTTACACTTGCACTGGAAAGGCTTATCCTACAACTCTCACCCAAGTGGTTCCTAGGCCAGACGCCCTTCCCTCTTCTATATGAAGTGTGCGTTTTCCTAACAGACACATTTATAAGAGAACAATACAGTACAGAAAAATCTTCCAGACCCCACTGTAGGGCTTTGTCAATAGAAAATTTGTTCATAATCACAAAGTAATTTACCATTTTAACATCACAGAATATAAAACATGAAGTCCATTTTCCAAATATCAGCCACATATTCATAGCTGAAGAAATGACAGTGGTAACTAATAATTCAACAAATGGAAATTAAATAATTTTATTAGAGTGTAAAAAATAGCTTGAATTGCCACATAAGTCATTCTTAAGAATGTAAATAAGGTGCTGGGTGGAAGCGATCCCTCCCTCCCCACAGCACATGGATGTCATTCTTGGTCAAATGTAAAATCCCTGAGCAGTGGCTTTGCCCGGTGTCCCCTGTGACCCACATCCTGACACCATGCTCCTATACATGCAACACTGAGTTAGCTAGTGGCATCCTTACAGATCTCCTCAAGCATCTGAAATATGTAAGGTTCTAACGCTAACTGCCACCCTCAAAATCACCAGTGGTTTAATATAACTAATCTGGTATTTAAAAAATAAAATTTCCTAAACTTAAAGCCTCAAAATTTTCTGTTGGGAAAACTTTTCCATCAAATATGTAAGTGGCTCGTAAGGGCTTGTACCTGTGAGGAGCAGGTGGGGCGAAATTGCTATATGTTTTTAAAAGTACATTGTTATGATATTTTGGACAACTCTCTGGGGACTGATGCTTAGAAAATGGATACTTAGACTTATAATATATACTTAAAATTCCTCCTCAAATATAATTAAAATATTTATACCATAAAAATCAAGTCATTACATTTGCTTGTTAAATGACATATCATATTAGCTTTTAGAATTTGAGGTAACTACACTTAAGAAGCTTCCTTGTGGTTACATATGTATCCATCTTGTGATTTCCTTTCTCATCTTCTAAATATCAAGTGCACGCTATTCTGCTAAGGATGAAAAAAATCCAACTCTTTGATATCTTCAGATAACACTATTTCCAGTACTTGACAAACTACACCATTCACCCAAGTTCAGTCTATCCTTTTGAAGCAAGTGTTTCCATTTGTGTCATGCCAGCATCATTCAAAAGTAGTACAGAAAGTTCTTTCGTGCTGGGAACACCTTGATGTTGTCAACATAATTTTTTATTTCTTGAGTAATATTACTTAAATTCATAAGAAAAAAAGAAACAGAATTTTACCTTGTTAAAAAGACCATAATTAATAAGAACTTATGCAGCATGTTTATTAACTACTCATATATAATTAACACATGGTAGAAGAAATCTCTTAGGTTTAAAAATAGCTTCATTTAGCATACCAAAAACATAGAGATATAAGAAAAACATTACCTAGTATAATCATAAAAATAGTTAAATACCATAATTTAATGTAAACCAAGTGTTTAAAAATGTGAAATATTATAATAAAATACATGCTATTTACACAGAACCAAGTTAAAGCAACCTCCAGTTATCATATCAGATCATCAATCTTGAAGTCATAATTAACAACGAATCAAACACAGCATCAGTATTTGTATTGTTCAATATGAAAAAAGAAATATAATTTACTTTAAGCAGATACAATTAATTGTGATATTCAAAACAGAGAGGCAGATAGTTCTAAGATTCCAGACACAACTACTGCATGTGGAAGTTTGGAAACCATTCCACTGGAAGAACTACCATTAAGCCCATTGTTTAATTTAAATGCAAACTGGTTGATTCAGTTTAATTACTGCTTAAGAAAGGCACTAAATATATCTGTAAAAATAAACCTTTATTAAAAATGATCAAAGGTGAATGTAGTATCTATCAGTAAAGAAAGGCAAAAGCATAAAAATATATTTATTCCAGATAAGCCCCTTTAATTATAAAACATATTAAGAAACACAGTTTATAAAACCAGGTGGCATAGCAAAAGGGTTTTAAAAAATGTGAAACCCAAACAAAGCAAAGTAAAACCAAACAAACCTAAGAGAATGCTTCTTGAAGAAAGTGGTATTTTGTTTATCTTATCATCATGATGCCAATGCTGCCAGGAGATATCACTATGGAGTAGGAATGCTTTCTTTAACCAATAGTCTAAAAAAGCTCAGTTTTAAGCATTTGGCTTTTGTTTCAAGGATTAACATTCATTCATATACTGCAATTCAGGTATCACTAAAAGGTAGCATTAAATCCAATATCAGGAGTTTGAAATGTAAAATAAAGTGCAAGAATATATACTTAGTAATAGAACATTTTGCTCCTTTGTATCATCCTGTAATTCTGAAACTTTTGGTCTCCAGACCTCCTTATATTCTTATATTTTATGGGGATCTGGATGCCAAAGAGCTTTTGTTTATGGAGTTGACATCTATCCATATTTGCCATATTAGAATATATAAAAATTTAAAAAGCATTTATTCATTTAAAATTAAAAAGTCCATTATGTGCTAACATAAATAACATTTTTAATAAAATAGCCCTATTTTCTAAAACAGAAATAAGATCTGAGGGAAGATGGCATTGTTTTATATTTTTAACTATTTTGAGAGAGAGCGCTTTAGAATGAAAAGATAAATAATAGCTTTGTAATATTATGATAATAGTTTTGATCTCACCGATCCCTAAAAGGGTCTCAAGGATACCCCAGAGTTCATGGGCTGCACTTTTGAAAACTGCTGGTTTAATCTAAGGCCTGATATTAATGACATAAAAAATATATACAAAAGGAGCCTTAGTTTTCATTTTAAAATAAACCAAAATATCCACACATACACACACAAGTCAAAGTATCAAACACTTCAACTTTCAGCTTTAACTAGAAGCCAAAGATCACGATGGCCAAATTCAAAACAATATTGTCATTTCTGCTGAGACTAGGGTGAAGATTTATTCATGAAAGCTACAAAACCTATTAACTAAGCACACCCATTGTAGTTCTCTTTCTAACATTTGCTTAATCCTGTTTGTGCTAAGCTGGCTGTCATCTTTAAGTTGGCACAGCCTTGGTATAGACCAGAGTATGACAGGAGTTTAACTAATAGCCTTCACACTCAGATCAGGAACATGTGCGCAATTTATGGGGCAGCCTATTCTATTTCTCATTATGTAAAAACTCGGATTTTAGGGGAACAGGTGGAAAAAATTCTCTCTTAAGGACAGTAAGAACAATGCTATGACCTCTTCATATCTTACAAATTACTTTCATGCACACCATATCATTAGATCCTTTGAAGTCACTGGAGAATGACAGGGCAAATGATTTTACTACCATTTCAGAGTAAAGGAATTTGAGGGTCAGATACGGGACTTTCCTGAGGTACCATGGCAAGTATATTGCAGAAAGGGATTAGAATTCATGTCATCTGACTCCTAGTTCAGGATTCTCCTCAGTATTTTCTCTTCCTTTGGTTTCAGGGAAAGATTGAGGGAGGGGTCAGTGGGGATGGAGATGGAGGCAGCAGTGTATGACACTTTCTAAACCTGCATTCCATTGCTTCATACACCATTTTACCCAACACCAAGGCAGCTTGGGAGTGGCAGAGACATCTCTTTAATAAAATGAATTTCCCACCAGTGCCATAAATGATGGAACTTTGTATAAAAACACTGTCATACTTTTCTTTCTGAGCTAGTTTATATTGGCAGTTCATTCATAGTCTGTTCACTCTGATCCAAAGGAAAAGTAAAAATTCTGAAGTTAAAAAAAAACCTGATGAAAAATAAATGAAATAACAATAACAAGATCTCTGTGAAGCTATTATAACTAGATTTATTGTGCACCTGGCACAACAGACTTTGCACTCTTCCTCCACCAACTGGAGAGCAATGTAAAAATCACAATTCTTAATTTAATGGGAAATTGCTTCAATCATCTTGAAACAAAGACTTCAGAATATACAAAAGCATTAAGAAAATAATTTTAAGATGCCGAAACCGGTTTGGCTCAGTGGATAGAGCGTCGGCCTGTGGACTGAGAGGTCCCGGGTTCGATTCCGGTGAAGGGCATGTACCTGGGCTGCGGGCACATCCCCAGTGGGGGATGTGCAGGAGGCAGCTGATCGATGTTTCTCTCTCATCGATGTTTCTAACTCTCTCTATCTCTCTCCCTTCCTCTCTGTGAAAAATCAATAAAATATATTATAAAAAAAAATAATTTTAAGAATATTATTTTAACTAAATTCTTAGGTACTTGACAATTCTGTGCTGGTAGGAGGAATAGAAAGTAGAGTAAAAAGCAATGAAACAATGAGAAGAAAATAATTACTGTCACCAAAGAGCAAAGGACAAATCTTTATCTATTCACTGTCATTAATACATATATGTACTTTATAAATTATTCTGTTGGCAGGAAATCCTCACCAGCAAGATGTTAATACAAATAGCATGAGACATTCAAAATTAGTAAGCAAACACTGTTTAACTGGGAGGCGGGACAGCCAACAACAAAAAACTCCCTCCTACAAAATTAGCCAAATGCCACTAATTATCAATAATTTTCTTGCTATACACTATAAGCAAGTTGTTGTTTACTGTCCCTTCCCTCTGTATTTCTGAGATGTTCCAAAAATCAAGATGGACTACATGCATTTTTTTCTACTAAGGTAGTTGAAGAAAAAGTTTAACAAAAGCCAGTAAGAAACAGAAAACATACTAAGTTCATCTTATTTTCAAAATTGAACAGCACATCATTATCTACTACACAACTTGACGGTGTCTCCAACCCCCATTTTGGTGAGTAATTTACAGGTGATTTAGACAGAAGTTAATCGCTGTTTAACACATTGCACTGGTATATATGCATATATGTATACTAGAGGCCCATTGCACGAAATTTGTGCACTGGGAAAGGGGTGTCCCTCAGCCCAGCCTGCACCCTCTCCAAACTGGGACCCCTTGGGATCGGGCCGAAACCGGCAGTTGGACATCCCTCTCACAATCTGGGACTGCTGGCTCCCAACCGCTTGCCTGCCTGCCTGCTTATTGCCCCTAACTGCTTCTGCCTGCCAGCCTGATCACCCCCTAACCATTCCCCTGCCAGCCTGATCAATGCCTAACTGCTCCTCTACTGGCCTGGTCACCTTTAACTGCTCTCCCCTACTGGCCTGGTCATCCCTAACTGTCCTCCCCTGTAGGCCTGGTCACCCCCAACTGCTCTCCCCTGCTGGCCTGGTTACCCCCAACTGCCCTCCCTCCCCTGCAGGCCTTGTCGCACCCAACTGCCCTGCCCTGTCCTGCTAACCTGATCGCCCACAACTGCCCTACCCGGCCGGCCATCTTGTGGGAGGGTGTGATGATCAATTTGCATATTACCTCTTTATTATATAGGATATGCATGAATACACATACACACATATGTATAATTCATCACATCACATAAAGACCACTGTTTTCCCCTTTTCACATATTCCTATTACCTAAAATGAGCGTGGATAATGCTTTTACAGTAGGAAACACAACTAATTAAAATCAAATTAGAAAATGTAAAGTGGTATGCTGTCAGAGTCCAATAAAATAAGTCAATGCATATTTATGTAGTGGTAAAGTGGTAGACAGTTCTTTTATTTGTATTCTAAAAACGATTATAGTAAAAAGAAGTTTGCTGTTTCATTTGATGGTGGTGACCACAGGCACCATAGCAATAGCACTGGCTGAGTTGGAGTGGATGATGTCCTCATAATCCGGGGGTGGGTCTAAATGAGGTTCTGTTTCAATCCTCTGAAGGTTCACCTGTCCTGTAGCTTCCTCATAGGTTGGTGGAGGATCGCAGTTGGAAAGGCGAGTGGAGACAGAATCTGAGCGCCCATCTACATATTCCAGAAAGCCTGGCGACATTCCATTGCTATCAAACACTTCGTCTGGTGGGGGAGGTGAAGTGATAATATTAAGGTGCTGAGGGAAAGGGATGTGATCTTCAGTCACTGTCTGTCTGCGAGTTTTGTTTCTTAGGAAGCATCTCCAGATTAGGAAAATGACAAGGAGGATAATAAAGAGGCCAAAGATTAATGGAAAGGTGAGGTAAAACTGAAACCAGTCACTTCCTCTGTTACTCTCACCTTGTTGCGCTTTTGTATAGGTGTTCCAAAACTCTTTCTGAAAATAAAAGACAAAATTATTGAAAATCAGTATGATCAAAAGATATGAAATATCAAATGAACAAATGTCTGGGGTCTAGTAATATAATGAAAAGAAATACAACAAACAAACCAGCTTTCTTTGTTAAAATGACCTACAGTCTACATTTTTCATGATAAGAAATTACAAATAAATCATGGTGCTCACTCTGGATCCTTCCTGAAATAGAACATGGGTCATCTTCAAGGCTTGGAGTTATTTATATTTTTAGCTATCACATTTTATTTTTTTCATTTATAGAAATTAAAAAAAAATCTTTCAATTATAGTTAACATACAATATTTTATTAGTTTCAGGTATACAACATAGGGATTAGATATTTATATAACTTACAAAGTGATCACCCCAATAACTCTAGTACCTATCTGACAACATACATTGTTATTACAATAATATTGGCTATATTCCCTATGCTATATTTTACATACCTATACTGTTTTTATAACTGGCTATTTGTACTTCTTAATCTCTTCACATTTTTCACCCATCCTCCTCAATCCCCCTCCCATTTGACAATAATCAATTTTTTCTCTATATCCATGAGTTTGTTTCTGTTTTGTTTGTTCATTTATTTTGTATTTTGAATTCCACATATAAATAAAAACATGTGGTATTTGTCTTTCTTCTTTTTAATAATTCTTTTTTAAAAAAATATATTTTATTGATTTTTTACAGAGAGGAAGGGAGAGGGATAGAGAGTTAGAAAGAGAACCATCGATCAGCTGCCTCCTGCCCACTCCCCACTGGGTATGTGTCCGCAACCAAGGTACATGGCCTTGACCAGAATCGAACCTGGGACCCTTGAGTCCGCAGGCCGATGCTCTATCCACTGAGACAAACCGGTTAGGGCTTAATAATTCTTTTTTTTTTTTTTTTTAAATATATTTTATTGATTTTTTACAGAGAAGAAGGGAGAGGGATAGAAAGTCAGAAACATCGATGAGAGAGATCGATCAGCTGCCTCCTGCATGACCCCCAGTGGGGACGTGCCTGCAACCAAGGTACATGCCCTTGACCGGAATCGAACCCGGGACCCTTGAGTCCGCAGGCCGACACTCTATCCACTGAGCCAAACCGGTTTGGCCTTAATAATTCTTTATTGTTGAAAGTATTACATATGTTCCTTACCCCCCCGCATTGACCCCCTCCAGCCCACCCTGTACCCCAAGGCTTTCAGCACCCTGTTGACTGTGTCCATGGATTATGTGTATACTCATACAAGGTTGATTACCTCCTACCCACCCACACTCTCCCACTTTCCCACTGAGATTCTGCACTCTGTTCCATGCTTCCATGCCTCTGGATCCACTCTGTACATCAGTTTATTTTGTCACTCAGATTCCACATATGAGTACGATCATGTGATACTTGTCCTTTTCTGACTGACTTATTTCACTTAGCATGATACTCTCCAGGTCTCTTCATGCTGTCTCAAAGGGTAAGATATTCTTCTTTTTTATTGTTTAAAGTATTACAAATAGTAGTACATATGTCTCCTTTTCCCCCATTGACCTACCCCAGACCTCCAATAACTGCCAGCACATGCCCTCACCCCCTCACCCCCAGTGTCTGTGTCCATTGGTTATGCTTATATACATGAATACAAATCCTTCAGTTGATCTCTTACCCCTACAACCCGCCCCTGCCTAACCACTGTAGTTTAACAGTCTGTTCGATGCTTCTTTGTCTCTGTATCTTTTGTTCATCAGTTTATGATGTTCTTTATATTCCACAAATGAGAGAGATCATGTGATATTTATCTTTCTCTGACTGACTTATTTTGCTTAGCATAATGCTCTTCAGTTCCATCCATGCTGTTGCAAATGGTAAGAATTCCTTCTTTTTTACAGCAGCATAGTATTCAATTACATAGATGCACCACAGTTTTCTAATCCACTCATCTGCTGATGGGCACTTAGGCTGTTTCCAAATCTTAGCTATTGTAAATTATACTGCTATGAAGATAGTGGTGCATATATCCTTTCTGATTGGTGTTTCTAGTTTCTTGGGATATATTCCTAGAAGTGGGATTACTGGGTCAAATGGCAGTTCCATTTTTTAAATTGTTTGAGGCAGTGCCATACTGTTTTCCACAGTGGTTTTACCAGTCTGTATTCTTGCCAGCAGTTGTTGTTTGCTGGTTGATTTGTTGATAATAGCCATTCTTTGAATCTCACCGATTACTGACTTTCAGCATGTTTTCATATATCTCTTGGCTTTCTATATGTCCTCTTTCAAAAAGTGTCTATTATGGTCCTTTGCCCATTTTTTTTTTTTTAAATTGGATTGTATATCTTCCTTTTGTTAAGTTGTATGAGTTCCCTGTAAATTTAGGGGATTAAACCCTTATCGGAGATAACAATGGCAAATATGTTCTGCCATGCAGTGTGCTTTCTTGTTTTGTTGATGGTTTCTTTTGCTGTGCAGGAGGTGTTTTTTTGTTTTTTGGGGTTTTTTTTGTTTGTTTGTTTGTGTTTTTTTTTTTTTATATAGTTCTATTTATTTATTTTCTCCTTAGTTTCCATTGACCTAGGAGCTGTATCAGTAAAGATACTGCTACGACAAATGACTGATATTTTGCTGCCTATGGCTTCTTCTAAGATTTTTATGGTTTCCCTTCTTATGTTTAAGTCCTTTATCCATTTTAACTTTATTTTTGTGTATGGTGTAAGTTGGTGGTCTAGTTCCATTTTTTTGCATGTATCTGTCCATTTTTCATAACACCATTTATTGAAGAGACTGTCTTGACTGCATTGTAGGCTTTTTCCTCCTTTATCAAATATTAATTGAGCATAATGACTTGGGTCGATTTCTGGGTTCTCTGTTCTGTACCATTGGTCTATATGTTTGTTCTTGTGCCAGTACCAGGCAGTTTTGAGAAAAGTGGCTTTGTAATATAGCTTGATATCTGGTATTGTGATCCCTCCAAGTTTGTTCTTTTTTCTCAAGACTGTTGCATCTTTTTAGGGTCTTTTTTATTCCAGGTGAATTTTTGGAGAGTTTTTTCTAGGTCTTTGAGGTTTGCAGTTGGAATTTTAATGGGGAGTGCATTGAATCTATAGATTTCTTTGGGTAGTTTGGACATTTTAATGATGTTGATTCTACTAATCTAAGAACAGCGTATATTCTTCCATTTGTTTATGTCTTCCTCGATCTCTTTTTTCAATGTCCTATAATTTTGAGTCCAGGTACTTTACTTCCTTGGTTAAATTTATTCTTAGGTATCTCATTTTTTTTTGTTGTTGCAATGGTAAATGGTATTTTTTTAAGTTTCTCTTTCTGTGAGTTAATTATTGGTATATAAAAAAAGCTATAGATTTCTGGGTGTTAATTTTGCATTCTGCTACATTGTTGAATTCATTTATGAAGTCTAGTAGCTTGTGATGGAGTCTTTAGGGTTTTCTATGTACAATATCATGTCATCTGCGAATAATGACAATTTTACTTCTTTTCCAATTTGGATACCTTCAATTTTTTTTCTTGTCTGATCACTATGGCTAGTACTTCCAGTAGTATGTCGAACAGGACTGGTGAGAGTGGGCATCCCTATCTTGTTCCTGTTCTCAGGGGAAATAGTTTTAGTTTTTGCCCATTGAGTATGATGTTGGCTGTGGGTTTGTCATATATGGCTTTAATTATGTTGCAGTATGATCTTTCTATTCCCACCTTGCTGAGAGTTTTTATAAAGAAAGGGTGTTGGATTTTGTAAAATGCTTTTTTCAGCATCAATGGATATGATTATATCATTTTTATCTCTCAATTTGTTTATGTGGTGTAACATGTTTATTGATTTGCGGATATTGAACCATCCTTGCATCTATGGATTATATTCAACTTGGTCATGGTGTAGGACAGTGATGGCTAACCTATGACATGCGTGTCATAGGTGACACACAAACTCATTTTGGGTGACACACATCGACAGAGACAAAAATTGCATAATTCAAACATTTGTCTCTCGCAACGGCCAGAGTTGGCCATCACTCAAGTAATATTATTACTCACGTTACTCATGATCAATAAGGCAATTCTAAAACTGGATGTAAACATGTTCATCGGTGTTGCATAGCAAAGATACATAGTGAAAACATCCAAGATACATTGTTCCAATATGGACATTAATATAAAAAGGTTAAGAATTGCATTATAAAGAGATTAATCTTTACTCATGACATTTTATTTTTACTCGAGTGACAAAATGCCCAATTCTGGAAAAGGCCTTGTTATTGTCAACATGTGCCTTGGGTAAGTTTCCCGTGCATTCGGGTGCATTCGGGAAACAGACGCACTTGATCGCCATGTTCATTAGGAGACAGGAGTGGGAGGGTTAGAAGAAAAATATATACAGTGCAACAGTGCTCGACGAGACATTCTGCATGTCAGATAATTGATTACAGCACCATATATTTGTTGGTTGTACATACTATCTTTGAATTGTTTTGCATCAGGAGTCAGTGCAACAACATTGCAAAAAGTTAATAGGTAAGAAACTTATCAACCTTTTATAAAAAATGCCGTGATTTTTATTTATTTATTTTTGCAGCCTTGTGATGGAGAATCAAAAAAATAAAAAAAGCAAGATTGAATGATAAAGGAAGTGGAAGTAGCAGTAGCCGACCCTTTCAAGACATATGGACAGAGATGTATGGGATTGTCGACAGAAACAACAGATCATTGTGCATACTGTGTAATGAAATGGTAGTAAGCAGAATGTGGAATGTAAAGAGACATTTTGAAACTAATCATTGTCAGCTCTTGAAAAAAAGTACTGATGAAAAGAAGGAATACATTTCTAGGCAGCTACACCTCTATAAAAGTCAATCAAATTCCATCATTAAATTTGTAAGATGATCTACAAATTTAACATCAGCAAGTTACTGTATTGCTCACTCCATAGCTCAGCATGGAAAAGCCCTCAGTGATGGAGAATTTATTAAGGAAACATTTCTAAGATGTGCACCAGCTCTATTTCACAATATGAAAAATAAAGATATTATTAAAAGAATTTCTGAGTTACCACTCAGTAGAAATACTATCAAAGACAGAATAATAGATCTTAACAAAAATGTACAACAACAATTAAAAAAAGACAAATATTTGTGAATATTTTTCGATTTCTCTTGATGAAACTACTGATGTCACATCAAATGCTCAGTTGGCCATTATTGCTAGATATTCTGATGGTCTCACAATGAAATAAGAGTTGATAAAGTTAGAATCAGTGCCAATAAGTACATCAGGAAATATGTAAGGTTGTTATAAAAACATTCAGTGACCTAAACATTGATATCTCTAAAATTGTGTCAGTCACGACAGATGGGGCACCAAATATGGTGGGAAAAAATGTGGGATTCCTGAAATTGTTTATGGAAGCTATTAGACATCCACTTGTATCTTTTCATTCTATTATCCATCTGGAGGTGTTGTGTGTCAAATCGGGATTCTCAGAATTGAATGATTCAATGTCAGTTGTAACAAAACTTGTGAATTTTATAGCTTCTCGACCCCTTCACAAGCGAGAATTTTCTGCACTTTTACAGGAAGTTGATTCAACCTACAGTGGACTACTGATGTTCAATAATGTGAGATGGCTGAGTCAAGGTAAAGTACTTGAGCAATTTGTGGAGCGCTCTGAAGAAATTACGGTATTTATTGAGAATAAGGATCTGGAAAACTTTCCTCAGATCAATGATCATAAGTGGGTCAGCAATTTGATGTTTGTTACAGATCTCTCTGTTCATATGAATGAACTGAACTTAAAATTACAAGGTTTTGGCAAAAGTATTGACGTTATGTTTGGATACATCAAATCTTTTGAAACTAAAACTTATAAGTATTTTCCTCGGATAAAAAAGTATTTCGAGAAGGCCACTACAACGAGTGTAATGGAGTCCATACTTATGTACCAGAATATAGTAAACTCGTTATTTGAACAGTTCAGCGAAAGATTCGACCAATTTAGAAGCCTAGAACAGGCCATTAAAATAATTAAGTATCCGGGTGTAGTTGTTTACAGTACTTTGGAATTAAAGGATTTCCAATGGAAGCAAATTGACGATTTAGAGATGCAACTTGCAGATTTTCAAGGTAGCATTTGGACTCATGTGTCTGTCGACTTAAGGTCGAAATTTGAAAATCTGGAACAAAATCATTTGAATAATGAAGAGGAGTGCAACTACAAACAAGAAATTTTGAGTGCTTGGAACAGAGTACCTGACACTTTTAGCGACATAAAAAATCTAGCGATGGCTTTGCTAACAATTTTTTCATCAACATATTTTTGTGAGACTTTGTTCTCAGCATTAAATAATATTAAAACAAACAAAAGAAACTGGCTAACAGATGAAGTTAGTGGCCCTTGCTTGGCCTTGAAGTGCACCAAGTATGAACCTGCAATCGAAGAATTAGCAGACAAACTTCAGCATCAAAAAAGTCACTAATTTCTAGTTTTCATACCATTTGATTATCATTGTTTTTATTATTTTTTCCTAAATGTACATTGTTTTTCTGTTTTTGTTCATTTTATACATATTTTTGTTTGATTTTTCTTTGTTAAATGGCATTTAAATATATAAAGTAAATATCAAAAATATAAATCTTTTTTTTTACTATAGTTGCAAATATTAAAAAAAATTATGAATATTTCTATATGTGACATGGCACCAGAGTTGTTAGGGTTTTTCAAAATTTTTTTGTCTAGAGGATTTATGGGGTATGAAAATCTCCTACTATGATTGTATTGCTGTCAATATCTTCCCTGATATCTTCCAAAAGGTTATTTTTATGTATTAGGGTGCTCCAGCATTGGTTGCATATGTTTTTTTGTTTTTGTGTTTTTTTTGTGTGTTTGTTTGTTTTTTTTACCAGAGTTATATCCTTCTGTTGTATCAATACCTTTAGAGTGATGAACCGGTCTTCCTTTTCTTTTGTTAGGGTGTTCACTTTGAGGTTTATTTTGTCAGATATAAGTATTGCTACCCCAGCTTTTTTTTTTTTTTCATTTCCATTTGCCTGAAAGATATTTTTCCACCCCTTCACTTTCAGTCTGTGTGAGTCCTTTGTTCTGAGGTGGGTCTCTCATACACAGAATATATATGGGTCATGTTTTCTTATCCATTCAGTCACTTGATGTCTTTTGATTGGAGCATATAATCCATCTACGTTTATTGTTATTAGTGATACATACTTGTTTGTAGACATTTCTATTCTTTATGTGTGTGTTCCTTCTCCCCTTTCTATTTCTTCTTTTTACAGCATTCCTTTTAGCATTTCGTGCATTGCTGGCTTGGTTGTGATAAACTACCTTAACCTTTTTTGTACGCAAAGCTCCTGATTTCCCCTTCAATTTTTAATGATAGCCTTTCTGGACAGAGTATTCTTAGATTCAGTCCTTTGCTTTCCATCACATTGTATACTTCATTCCATTCCCTTCTGTCCCAATGTGTTTCTGTTGACAAATCATTTGATAATTTGATGGGGGGGGGGGGTCCCTTGTATGTAACTCTCTGTCTCTCTCTTGCAGGCTTTAAGATTCTCTCTTTGTTATTAACATTTGCCATTGTAATTGTGATGTTTCTTGGTGTGGGTCTTTTGGGGTTCATCTTGCTTGGGACTCTGTACTTGTGTGACTTTTTTGTTCCCCATATCAGGAAAGTTTTCTGTCATTATTTCTTCAAATAGATTCTCTAATCTTTGCTGCTCTTCTTGACACTCTGGAACTCCTATTATACATATGTAACTTCGTTTCATGTTGTTCCAAAAGTCCCTTAGTCTCGCCTCCTGCTTTTTAATTTTTTTCTCCATTTGGTGTTCAGATTGGGCGTGTTTCTCCACATTACCTTCTATTCACTAATTGGGTCCTCCGTTTCTCCTAGTCCACTATTGAAACCTTCCATCGCATTTTTTTATTGTAGCTATATAACTATTTCTTCCTGATTTTTTTTTATAAGTTGTTGATTTTCTTGTCCATTCATTTTATGAACTGTATGACCATTACTCTGAATTCCTTTTTTCAGACATATTGCACGCCTCCATTTCATTTATTTCCTTTCCTGGTGATTTCTCTTTTTCTTTCCTTTGGGGATTATGTTGTTGCCTCCCCATTATAGCTATCACCAGAAGGTTAAAGCCCTGAATTGAGGGGGCCTGAGCCATGTGTGGTGGGAGTGTGGTGTCACGTGAGCATCACTGAAGAGCTCAGACACCGAGACATGTGGCTGCCATGGGTCAGCGAGACCCATGCACACCCAAAAGCAGAGTCCCAGTGTGCCTGTGCCAAGAATCAGAGTCACTGACACTCAGTGCGGATTCACGTGTGTGCCTAGAATCAGTGAACCCGCACGTGTGCGCTGAGAAACAGAGTCCCCACGTGTGTGCACTGAAAATCAGAGTCCCCAAGTCTGCACCAGGAATCAGAGTCCCCATGAGCTCATGCCAAGAATCGAGAATCAGAATCTCTGGCACTCAGTGCAGCCTTGTGCGCACTCCAAGAATCAGGGTCCCCATGCATGTGTGATCAGAAACAGAGTCCCTGCATTCACGCAGAGAATCAAAGTCAGTGGCACTCCAGGCAGCCTCGTGTGCATGCTAAGAGTAAGTCCATGTGTACTCCAGTAATCAGAGTCCCTGGTCTGCTAGGGCAGCTGGGTTGCACAGCTGTCCTGTCTCAGTGGAGGTTCACTCGTATGCCATGGGTCATGCAGGCCCTATGCTGCTGCTGCATGTGACAAGAAACAGAGTGCCTGGCCTGCTAGTGGCAGGGCTGCACAGCTGCCCTGTGTCAGCAGTAGGCTCGCTCACATACCGCGGGTTGCGCAGGCCCTATGAAGCTGTGGCAGGCTGATGAGGAAGGGGATGCACTCTGTCACTCACATACATCTGCAGCTTGGATATCTGGAGTCTTGGTGTACCTGGGTCTGCAGCCGTTGTAGCAGGTCTTTCTCCAGAGTGGCTGTAGGGTACTGGTTTGCGTCTGAGGCCAGTCTAGGTGGTGATGAAGCTAGAATTATAGTCACAGCAGTTCTTCCCTTCAAGATGGCATGGTTTTTGTGCCAGCACCGGCTGCCTGGGAGTGTTTGTAGCGGTGGCGGAGTCTTGCAGTCTAAGACTGCCCTGTCGGCCAGCCACTGAAAGTCCTGAGTGATCTAACTGTCTCTAGCTCATATACACACTCACCACACATGTCTACACACTCCCCTTTTGCCCCTCACTCTCTTACACTCTTTCTTTCCCTGCAGTCTTGGGTCAATTTCTGGGTTCTCTGTTCTGTTTTATTTAACTATATATATGTTCATGCGCCAGTACCAGGCTATTTTGATTATGGTGGCTTTGCAATATAATTTGAAATCTTGTATTGTGATCCCTCTAAACTTTGTTTTCTTTCTCAAAACTGCTGCAGCTACTCGGGGTCTTTTTATTTTTTTTATTCCCTATAAATTTTTGAAGTATTTGTTCTGGCTCTGTGAAATATGTCCTTGGTATTTTAATGGGGATTGCTTTGAATCTGTAGGTTGCCTTGGGTAGTATGAACTTTTTAATGATGTTTATTTTACCAATCCATGAACATGGTATACTCTTCTACTTGTTTATATCTTCTTTTATCTCTTTACAATGTCCTGTAGTTTTCCGAGTATAGTTTTTTGTGTCCTTGGTTAAGTTTATTCCTAAGTATCTTAATTGTTATGTTGCAGTGGTAAATGTGATTGTTTAGTTTCTCTTTCTGAGAATTCATTGTTGATGTATAAAAAAACCATCAATTTTTGGGTGTTGATTTTGTATACAGCTACATTGCCAAATTTATTCATAAAGTCTAGTAGATTTTTGGTGGAGTCTTTAAGGTTTTCTATGTATAATATCATGTCATCTGAGAATAATGAGTTTTACTTCCTCCTTCCCAATTTGAATGCCTTTTATTTTTTCTTCTTGTCTGATTTCTGTGTCTAGGACTTCCAGTATTATGTTGAATAAGACTGGTGAAAGAAGACACCTTGTATTATTCTGGTATTTGTCTTTCTCAGACTTATTTCACTTAATATCATACCCTGTAGGTCCACCCATACTGTCATAAATGGCAAGATTTATTTCTTTTTTTAAGGCCATGTAATATCCACTGTATATGTATACCAACTCTTCTTTATCCATTCATCCATCAATGGTCATTTTAGGATGCCTCCATATCTTGGCTATTGTAAATTATGGTGCACATATCATTTTCAATTAGTGTTCTGGATCTTCAGATATATATACCCAGAAGTGCATTTGCTAGGTCTTATGGTAGTTCTATTCTTAATTCTCTTTGGTTTTTCCATATGGTTTTCCATAGTGGCTGTAATAATTTACATCCCCACCATCAGTCTCTGTGGGTCCCCCCTTTCTCCATATCCTCTCCAACACTTGTCATTTCTTGGCATTTTGCTGAGGGATTTGATCAGGTGTGAGGCGATATCACAGTGTACTTTTAATTTGCATTTCCTAGTAACTGATGATATTGACTATCTTTTCACCTAACTGCTGGCCATGTGTATGTCTTCTTTGTAAAAATGGCTATTCAGATCTTCCGCTCATTTTTACAAAAACCCTTACCCCGATATAGAAAAGATGGTGGCTGGCAGGATGAAGGTGAGGGATAGGAAGTGAGTGAGTGAGGGGATGACAGTAGAGAGTGTGGATGTGTGCATTGTGTGTGTGAGTGAGTGAGGGACAGTTAAATCCTTCAGGAGTAGCAGAGGCTGGCAGACCAGGCACTCTGGGACAGAGAGAGACTACCACCTTTGCGGGCACTCTCTAGACTGTGGGACTCGGGCACAGAGCCCAGGCCATCTAGAAGGGGAGAGTGGCCTCTTCTAAGAACTCATCAGCACCACCACCTAGACAGGCCTGGGATACTGCTCGTGACAAAGCAGCCACTCCAGCCAAAATCCTGCTGCCCCACACACAGACCCGCAGACCCTGGGACTTCCACCTCCAAAGGTGCACTGCTCCCACAGCAATAAGTGCAACTCCCCCCTCCCCAGCTGCAAAGCTCTGGAAGCCACATTCGCACGTTTCAACATCCATGGGTTTGCAACGCGCAGACTTCCAGGGCACACCACTCCAGAGGCAGCTCTTGGATGCCGCTGTGAAACCCTGCTGGGTGTGATTTTGAACAAATAAGGGCACTCTGCTTCACAGTAGAAATTCTGAATTCACTGTTCCTGAATAACTGCTCACAGACTACCAGCTGCTCATCTTTAGCGCCAGGGCCCTCAGAGTGTGTCAGAGCTCTGTGCCGGCAATCTCACCACCAGAGTCACGCATTTCCAACAGAAAGAGGAACAAGGCTTAGAAAACCTATTTGAAGAAATAGTGTCCAAAAACTTCATTGATGTGGGGAAGAAAAAAGTCACAAAAGCAGAGAGAGTCCCAAACAAGATGAACCCGAAAAGACCCACACCAAGACACTTCATAATTACCATAGCAAATGTTCAGGACAAAGAGAGAATCATAAAGGCTGCAAGAGAGAGACAGAAAGTTACGTACAAGGCATCTCTCATTAGGTTATCAAATGATTTCTCAACAGAAATACATCAGGCCAGAAAAGAATGGACAGAAATTTACAAAGTGATGCAAAACAAGGGACTGAATCTAAGAATACTCTATCCAGCAAGGCTATCATTCAAAATTGATGGGGAAATAAGGAGCTTCACAGACAAAAATTAGCTAAGGGAGTTTATAACTACCAAACCAGCAATGCTAGAAATGCTAAAGGGACTAGTGTAAAAAGAAGAAATAAAAAGGTAGGAAAGAACACAGTCACAAAAAAATAAAAATGGCTAGAAACAAGCACTTTTCAATAATAACTTTAAACGTAAATGGACAAAATGCTCCAATAAAAAGACCTAGAGTGACTGAATGGATAAAAAAACATGACACATATATATATGCTGTCTACAAGAAACCCACCTCAGAACAAGGGACTCACACTGACTGAAAGTGAAGGGATGGAAAAATATCTTTCAGGCAAATGGAAATGAAAAAAAATTAAGCTGGAGTAGCAATACTTATATCGGACAAAATAGACCTCAAAGTGAAGGCCATAACAAGAGATAAGGAAGACCACTCCATAATACTAAAGGGATCAATACAACAAGAGGATATAACCCTGATAAACATATATGCACCCAATGCAGAAGCACCCAAATACATAAAAAAACAAACAAACATGGAAGACATCAAGGGAGACCTCGACAACAATACAATCATAGTAGGGGACTTTTATACACCACTGACATCACTGGATAAATCCTCTAGACAAAAAAACCAGCAAAGAAACAGCAATCCTAAATGACTCACTAGATCAGATGGAATTATTTGACATCTTCAGAATATTTCACCCCAAAGCCACGGAATATACGTTCTTCTCAAGTGCACATGGGACATTTTCAAAAACAGACCACATTTGGGTCACAAGCAAAGTCTCCCCAAATTCAAGAAGACTGAAATCATAATCATCTCTCAGACAACAATGGCATAATAGTAGAAATAAACTACAATAAAAACAATCCAAAACATTCAAAAACTTGGAAGCTGAATAGCATGCTACTAAATAATGATTGGGTTGCCAATGAGATCAAAGAAGAAATTAAAAACACTCTGAAAACTAATGACAATAAAAGCACAACAATCCAAAACCTATGGGACACAATGAAAGCAGGCCTGAGAGGGAAGTCTATAGCTCTACAGCACTACCTCAAAAAACAAGAAAAAATGGTAGTAAATCATCTAATGCTAAAACTCAAAGAATTAGAAAGAGAGCAACAAGAGAAGCCCAGAGAGAGCAGAAGGAAGGAGATAATAAAGATCAGAGCAGAAATAAATGACATAGAGGCCAAAAAAACAATACAAATGATCAATAAAACCAAGAGCTGTTTAATTGAAAGGATACACAAGATTGATGAACCTCTAGCCAGGCTCACCAAGAAACAAAGGGAGAAGACCCAAATAAACAAAATCAGAAATGATAGAGGCGAAATAACAGATTCCACAGATATAAAAATGATTGCTAAAAAATACTATGAACATCTCTACTCCCACAAACTAGACACCTTGAAAGAAAAGGACATATTCCTAGAAAAATACAACCTTTCAAAACTCAATCAGGAAGAATCTAAAAATATCAATAGGCCAATAACTATGGAAGAAATTGAAGCAGTCATCAAAAAGCTCTGAGCAAATAAAAGCCCTGGGCCAGACGGCTTAACAGGGGAGTTTTACCAATCATTCAAGGAAGAAATAAAACCTATCCTCCTAAGACTATTCCAAAAAATTGAAGAGGAAGGTACACTTCCCAGCTCATTCTATGAAGCCAGCATCACCCTAATACCAAAAACAGATAAAGACAACACAATGAAAGAAAAGTACAGGTCAATATCCCTCATGAACATAGATGCAAAAATCCTCAAGAAAATACTAGCAAATAGGATCCAGCAATACAACAGAAAGATCATACCCATGACCAAGTAGGATTTATCCCAGGGATGCAAGGATGGTACAATATCCGCAAATCAATAAACGTGATATATCACATAAACAAACTGAGAGAAAAAAACCACATAGTCATATCAATTGATTGAGTAAAAGCATTTGACAAAATTCAACACCCATTTTTGATAAAAACTCTCAGCATTTGGGAATAGAAAGATCATATCTCAACCTAATAAAAGGTCTATATGACAAACCCACAGCCAACATCATACTCAATGGGCAAAAACTAAAACCATTTCCCCTAAGAACAGGAACAAGACAGGGATGCCCTCTCTCACCACTCCTGTTCGATATAGTATTGGAAGTATTAGCCATTGCGATTAGACAAGAAGAAGCAATAAAAGGAATCCAAATTGGAAAAGAAGAACTAAAACTGTCCTTTTTCGCAGATGACATGATATTGCACATAAAAAACCCTAAAGACTCCATTAAAAAACTATTAGACTTAATAAATGAATTGGGCAATGTAGCAGGATAAAAAGTTAACGCCAAGAAGTCTATGACATTTCTATATACCAATAGTGAACTTACAGAAAGAGAGACTAAAAAAGCAGTCCCATTTACCATCACACCAAAAAAATTAAGATACCTAAGAACAAACTTATCTAAAAAGGTAAAAGACCTCTACTCAGAAAACTACAGGACACTGAAAAAAGAGATAGAGAAAATCATAAACAGATGGAAGACCATACCATGTTTATGGATTGGTAGAATCAACATCATTAAAATGTCCATACTACCCAAAGCAATCTATAAATTAAACGCACTCCATATTAAATCACCAATGGCATATTTCACAGACCTAGAAGGAACACTCCAAAAATTAATCTGGAATAAAAAAGGACCCCGAATAGTGCAGCAACCTGAGAAAGAAGAGCAAAGTAGGTGGGATCTCAATACCTGATATCAAGCTGTATTACAAAGCCACTGTTCTCAAAACTGCTTTGTACTGGCACAAGTACAGACATATAGATCAATGGAATAGAATAGAAAACCTAGAAATTTACCCAAACCACTATGCTCAATTAATATTTGACAAAGCAGGCAAGAACATACAATGGAGTCAAGACTGTCTCTTCAATAAATGGTGTTGGGAAAATTGGACAGATACAAGCAAAAAAATGAAACTAGACCACCAACTTACACCATACACAAAAATAAGCTCAAAATGGATAAAGGACTTAAATGTAAGACAGGAAACCATAAACATACTAGAGGAATCCAAAGGCGACAGTATCTCAGACATATGCCGAAGCAATTTCTTCACCGATACAGCTCCTTGGGCATTGAAACTAAAGAGAAAATAAACAAATGGGACTACATCAAAATAAAAAGCTTCTGCACAGCAAAATACACCATCCACAAAACAACAAGAAAGCCGACTGCATGGGTGAACATACTTGCCAATGTTATTACCGATAAGGGTTTAATCTCCAACATTTACAGGGAACTCATACAACTTAACAAAAGGAAGATAAAAAAAATCCAATAAAAAAATGGGCAAAGGACCTAAATAGACACTGTTCAAAAGAGGACATTCAGAAAGCCAAGAGACATATGAAAACATGCTCAAAGTCGCTAATCATCCAAGAGATGCAAATCAAAACAACAATGAGGTACCATCTCACACCTGTCAGAATGGCTATCATCAACAAATCAACAAATGACAAATGCTGGCCAGGATGCAGAGAAAAAGGAACCCTCGTACACTGCTGGTGGGAATGCAGACTGGTGTAGCCACTGTGGAGAACAGTATGGAGTTTCCTCAGAAAGTTAAAAATGAAACTCCCATTTGACCCAGTGTTCCCACTTCTAGGACTATATCCCAAGAAACCAGAAACACCAATCAGAAAGGATAAATGCACCCCTATGTTCATAGCAGCACAATTTACCATAGCTAAGATCTAGAAACAGCCTAAGTGCCCAACAGCAGAGGACTGGATTAGAAAACTGTGGTACATCTACACAATGGAATACTATGCTGCTGTAAAAAGGAAGAAATTCCTATCATTTTCAACAGCATGGATGGAACTGGAGAACATTATGCTAAGTGAAATAAGCCAGTCAATGAAAGAAAAATACCACACGATCTCACTCATTAATGGATAATTAAGACCATTATAAACTGATGAACAAAAATAGATACAGAGGCAGAGCAACATGTAACAGACTGTCAAACTACAGCGGGAAGTCCTGGGAGGGTTGGGGAGGCGGGTAAGAGATCAACCGAAGGACTTGTATGCATGCATATAAGTATAACCATTGGACACAAGACACTGGGGGGTAGAGGAGGCCAGGGGAATGTCAATGGGGGAAAAAAAGAGACATATGTAATACTCTTTGTAATACTTTAAGCAATAAAATTTAAATAAAAATCACACAATCATATCGATTGATGCAGAAAAGGCATTTGACAAAGTCCAGCATCCTTCTCTGATAAAAACACTCTGCAAAGTGCGAATAGAAGGATCATACCTCAACATAATAAAATCCTTATATGAAAAACTTACAGCCAACATCACACCTAATGGGCAAAAATGAAAACCATTTCCCTTAAGAACAGGAACAGGGCAGGGATGCCAGCTTTCACCACTCCTGTTCAAAACAGTACTAGAAGTACTAGCCATAGCAATCAGACAATAAGCATAAATAAAAGGCATCCAAATTGGAAAAGAAGAAGTAAAACTATCCTTATTTGCAGATGACATAATACTATACATAGAAAACCCCAAAGACTCTATCAAAAAATTACTAGACCTAATAAATGAATTCGGCAATGTGGCAGGATACAAAATTAATGCCCAGAAATCTGTGGCCTTTTTACA
The DNA here is from genome assembly GCF_014108235.1 of Myotis myotis. NCBI lineage: Eukaryota > Metazoa > Chordata > Mammalia > Chiroptera > Vespertilionidae > Myotis > Myotis myotis. The sequence goes on along the minus strand of NW_023416346.1, from coordinate 75,857,827 downwards.
CACCAATAATGAACTCACAGAAAGAGAAATGAAAAAAACAATCCCATTTACCATTACACCAAAAAAAAAAATTAAGATACCTAGGAATAAATTTAACCAAGGACGTATAAAACCTGCACGCGGAAAACTATAGGACATTGATAAAAAGAGATAGAGGAAGACATCAACAAATGGAAGAACACCCCATGTTCATGGATTGGTAGAATCAACATCATTAAAATGTCCATACTACCCAAAGCAATCTATAAATTCAATGCACTCCCCATTAAAATACCAATGGCATACTTCACAGATCTAGAAAGAAAGAACTCTCCAAAAAGGCACCTGGAAGAAAAAAAGAGCCCTAGATGGTTTTGCTCAGTGGATAGAGCATTGGCCTGTGGACTGAAAGGTCCCAGGTTCGATTCTGGCCAAGGGCATATGCCTGGATTGTGGGCTCGACCCCCAGTAGGGGGAATGCCGGAGGCAATCAGTGGTTCTTTCTCATCATTGATATTTCTATCTCTATTTCCTTCTCCCTTCCCCTCTGAAATCAATAAAGTATATATTTTTTTTAAAAAGACCCCGAATAGATTCAGCAATCCTGAGAAAGAAGAACTAAGTAGGAAGGATCTCATTGTCAGATATCAAGATGTATTACAAAGCCACTGTTCTCAAAACTGCCTGGTACTAGCACAAGATCAGACATCCAAACCAATGGAATAGATTAGAGAACCCAGAAATTGACCCAAACCACTATGTCAATTAATATTTGACAAAGGAGGCAACAACATACAATGGAGTCAAGACAGTCTCTTCAATAAATGGCCCTGGGGAAGAACTGAGAGAGGACAATCAAGATAGCGGCGTAAGTTTTATGCCTGTACATGCCCCCCCTCCCACCCAACCACATTAAAACTACAACTAAAAGACAAAACAGTTATCATCCAGAACAATGGAAAAGCTGGCTGAGTGGAAGTTATACAACCAGAAGGATAGAAAAAAGTGCATTGAGGCTGGGTAGGATGTGCGGAGGCACCAAGATGAGAGGTGCGGAAGCGCATGAACCATGCTGCACCTGAGTGCATGTTTTTTTTTTTTTTTTTTTTTTTTTTTTTCAATCGGGAGATACAAGCTCCTGACTGCACTGAACTCTTTTTCGGCAAAACTCTAGGGATCCAGACTCCTACAGGGAGAAATTGGACTGTCTGGCAGCGGGTCGGAAAGCAAGGGTGGCTTTCTTACAGAACTGCTCGCAGGGATCATTGTTACTGTGGGGGCGCGGGACTTGGGGACGCGGGGACGTGGAGACCTGGAGACAGCTGACAGACAGGCATGGTTGTTTGCTCCACCCTGGTGATTCTCTGAGACCCCGCCCCACCCAATTTACAACCCCACCCAAGCTGTGCGCAGCGGCACAAATTAATTGCCTGTCCTTTTGCAGTTTAACATAACAAACTGCAGCTGGGTCAGAGAGCTCCAAAATTTCCAAACCCCAAACAACGCGGAGAAATCTGCAGATCTCGCAGTAGCTCCTGCTGGGTGGACTCACACAGTGGTTGAATTTACACCTCCTTGGAGATCCAGGAGCCAGTGTACCCAGTGTTCAGATACCAGATTTCAACTCCTCATATCCATAAGTGACACACTCAAGAGGCAGACTAAGTGAGCACCAAAGCCCCACTGAAGCAAGTTCTGCCCCATAAGGGTGTTTCCAGCACAGCAGTTCTTCCAATATAGACACAGCGGGTCCTTGCAGTCAATTGGCCTGGAGGTCATTTCCTCCCAGGGATACCAACAACAATCAAGGCTTAACTACAACAAGACTATGCACCCAGCCCACAAAGGGGTGCACCAACAGTGTCGACCTCAGGTGATTGGGGAGGCTGAGCCACTGGGCCCAATAGGACACCTACCACACAAAGCCACTCTATCAACACAGGGAAGAAGCCAAAATGTGGAGACAAAGAAATATGTCACAAATGAAAGAAATGAAGGAAAGCAAATTACTGGATTTTGAGTTCAAAACCACAGTTATAAGGTTACTCAAGAATCTTCTACAAACCTCCAAGGAACTTAGTGACACCTTCAAGGATCTTAATGAGAATACCAAAAAAAATGGAAAAGGAGCAGTCAGAAATTAAGCAGACACTGACGGAAATGAAGAATAATATACAGAGATCCAACAGCAGACTAGAGGATCCCAAGAATCAAGTCAAAAGTTTGAAGTATGAGGAAACAAAACACACCCATCTGGAAAAGCAAAAAGGAAACAGAATAAAAAAATATGAAGATAGTGTAAGGAGCCTCTGGGACAATTTCAAAAGTACCAACATCCGAATTATGGGGGTGCCAGAGGAAGAGAGCTAGCAAGATATTGAAAGCCTATTAGAAGAAATAATGACAGAAAGTTTCCCCTACCCGATGAAAGAAATAGACTTACAAGTCCAGGAAGCGCAGAGAATCCCAAATAAGAGGAATACAAAGAGGACCACACCAAGACACATCATAATTAAAATGCCAAGAGCAAAAGACAAAGAGAGAATCTTAAAAGCAGCAAGAGAAAAACAGTTAGTTACCTATAAGGGAGTACCCATATGACTGTCAGCTGATTTCTCAACAGAAACCATGCAGGCCAGAAGGGAGTGGCAAGAAATATTCAAGGTGATGAATAGCAAGAACCTACAACCAAGATTACTCTACCCAGCGAAGCTATCATATAGAATTGAAGGTCAGATAAAGAGCTTCACAGACAAGAAAAAGCTAAAGGAGTTCATCACCACCAAACCAGGATTATATGAAATGCTGAAAGGTATTCTTTAAGAAGAGGAAGAAAAAAAGGTAGAGATAAAAATTATGAACTACAAAGGGGTAACAAATACATATCTATCAACAAGTGAATCTAAAAATTAAGTCAATAAAAAAATCTGATGAACAGAATAAACTGGTGAATATAATACAGTGATGGCAGACCTTTTGAGCTTGGCATGTCAGCATTTTGAAAAACCCTAACTTAACTCTGGTGCCATGTCACATATAGAAATTTTTTGATATTTGCAACCATAGTAAAACAAATAATTATATTTTTATATTTATTTTGTATATTTAAATGCCATTTAACAAAGAAAAATCAACCAAAAAAATGAGTTCGCTTGTCACCTCTGACACGCGTGTCATAGGTTTGCCATCACTGATATAATAGAAGCAGGGGCATGGAAAGAGAGTGGACTTAGAATTTTCAGGGGGAAGGGGGTATGAAGGGTGCAGGAAGAGATTGGACAAAAATCTTACACCTATGAATGAGGACAGTGGTGGGGGGTAAGGGCATGGAGTGGGTTGGGAACCAGGTGGAGGGGAGGTATGGGAGGAAAAAGAGGAACATCTGTAATAATCTGAACAATAAAGATTTACTTAAATAAATAAATGGTGCTGGGAAACTTGGTCAGACACATGCAAAAAAATGAAATTAGACAACCAACTTACACCATACACAAAAATAAACTCAAAATGGATAAAGGACTTAAATGTAAAATGGGAAACCATAAAAATATTAGAGGAATCCATAGGCAGCAAAATCTCAGACACATGCCGTAGCAATATCTTCACTGACATAGCTCCTCGGGCAATGGAAACTAAAGGAAAAATAAACAAATGAGACTACATCAAAATAAAAAGCTTCTGCACAGCAAAAGAAACTATCAACAAAACAACAAGAAAAACCACTGCATGGGAGAACATATTTGCCAATGATATCTCCGATAAGGGTTTAATCTCCAACATTTACAGGGAACTCATGCAACTTAACAAAAGGAAGACAAACAACCCAATCAAAAAATGGGCAACGGATCTAAATAGATACTTTTAGAAAGAAGACATAAGGAAGGCCAAGAGACATATGACAACATGCTCAAAGTCACTAGTCATCCAAGAGATGCAAATCAAAACAACAATGAGGTACCATCTCACACCTGTCAGAATGGCTATCATCAACAAATCAACAAATGACAAATGCTGGCCAGGATGCAGAGAAAAAGGAACCCTCGTACACTGCTGGTGGGAATGCAGACTGGTGTAGCCACTGTGGAGAACAGTATGGAGTTTCCTCGAAAAACTAAAAATGGAACTTCCATTTGAGCCAGTGATCCCACTTCTAGGACTATATCCCAAGAAACCAGAAACACCAATCAAAAAGGATATATGCACCCCTATGTTTAGAGCACACAATTTACAATAGCTAAGATTTGGAATTAGCCTAAACGCCCATTAGCAGATGAGTGGATTAAAAAACTTTGGCACATCTATGCAATGGAATACTATGCCGCAGTAAAAGGAAGGAACTCCTACCATTTGCAACAGCATGGATGGAGCTGGAGAGTATTATGCTAAGTGCATAAGTCAGTCAGAGAAAGATAAATATCACATGATCTCACTCATTTGTGGACTATAATGAACAACATAAACTGATGAACAAAAACAGATTTAGAGACAGAGAAGCATTGATCAGATGCTCAAACCTCAGAGGGAAGGTAGGGGAGGGTGGGAGTAAGGGGGAGAGATCAACCAAAGGACTTGTATGCATGCATATAAGCATAAGCGATGGATGCAGAGAACAGGGGGAGAGGGTGAGGGCAAGACTGGGGGGGGGGATGAGGGGACAATGGGGGGATAAAGACACATTTGCAATACCTTAATCAATAAAAAGTTTAAAAAAAGAAATCAAATGAAATAGAGCTAGAAAAACAATAGAGAAAATGAAACAAAAAAAATGGTTATTTGAAAAGATCAACAAAACCTTAGCTAAACTGTTTAAGAAAGAAGAGATTAAAAAAAGAAAAATATCCAAAAAAAACCCCAAACCCTTACCCCAAGATATATTTTTCATGGATTTTAGAATGATGAAAGGGGGAGGGGAGAGAGAGCAAGATATATATAGATATAGATATAGATATAGATATAGATATAGATATAGATATATATATATATATATATATATATATATATATATATATAGAGATAGAGAGAGAGAGAGAGAGAGAGAGAGAGAGAGAGAGAAACAGAGAGGTACAGAGAGAGACAACATGGATCAGTTCCCTTCCTCATGTGCCTTAACTGGGGATCAAGCTCCCAACCCGGTCATGAGCCCTGATGAGGAATTGAACCAACTCTACAGACAATGCTCCAACCAACTGAGCCACACTGGCCAGGGCTCGCTCCTCTGCTTATTTTCTAATCAGGATTTTTGTTGTTGAAATGTATGAGTTCTTTACTTATTTTAGATATTAACCCCTTATTGGATGTATGATTAACAAATTATCTTTTCACATTTGCTAGGTTGCATTTTGATTTTATTGATGGGTTCCTGTCTTGTGCAGAAGCTTTTAGTTTTATGTAGTCCCACTTATTTTTGCTTTTGTTTCCCATGCCATAGGAAACAAATTCACAAAAATATCACTGAGACCAGTATCAAGAAGCTTACTATGTATTCTTCTATGTATTTTATGGTTTGGAGTCTTCTATTCAAGTCAACACCATGTATTGAAAATACTTTCCTTTTCCCATTGTACGTTCTTGACTCCTTTATTGTAAATTAGTTGTCCATATAAGTGTGCGTTTATTTCTGAGGTCCCAATTCTGTTCCATTGATTGATCATTGTGTCTGTTTTTCTGCCAATACCATACTATATTGGTTACTGTAACTTTGTAGTATAGTCTGAAATCAGAGAATATGATACTTCTGGTTTGGTTCTATTTATTGATTACTTTGGCTATTCAAGGTCCTTTATAGTTCCATGATATTTTAGGATTTTTTAAGTTTTATTTCTGTGAAAAATGCCATTGGGATTTTAATAGGGATTGCATTGAATCTGTAGATTGCTTTAGGTAATATGGGCATCTTAACAATGTTAATTCTTCCAATCTATGAGCACTGATTATCTTTCCATTTTTTTCTATCTTTTTCATTTTTTTTTCAATAATTTCTTACAGTTTTTGGTGTACAGGTCTTTCACCTCCTTGGTTATATCCATTCTTAGGTATTTTATTCTTTTGTATGCAACTGTAAATGGGTTTGTTTTCAATTGTCTTTCTGATTTTTAGTGTATAGAAATACAACAGATTTTTGTATACTGAGTTGGTTCCTAACAACTTTACTCAATTTTTTTATTGTTTCTAACTGGTGTTTTTGGTGGATTCTTTAGGGTAAAATCATGTTATCTGCAAATAGTGACAGCTTTACTTCTTCTAATTCAATCTGGATGACTTTTATTTCTATTTCTGCCTGACTACTCTATCTAGGACTTCCAATACCATGTTGAATAATAGTGGTGAGAGTGGGCATCTTTGTCTTGTTCCTGATATTAGATGAAAAGTTTTGTTTTCAACTGTTGAGTATAATGCTAGCTATGGGTTTGTCACATATGGCATTTATTTTATTTAGGTATTTTCCTCTACACCCATTTATTGAGACTTATTTTTTATCATAAACTGACTTTGAATTGTTCAAATGCTCTTACTACATCTCCTGAGATGATAATATGATTTTTTTATACTTCGTTTTGTTAAATGGTGTGTCACACTGATTGATTTACAGATGTTAAACCATCCTTGCATCCCTGGACTAAATTTCACAAGATCATAGTGTATGATCCTATTAACATATTGCTGCATTTGATTTGCTAATATTGTGTTGAGACTATTTATGTATGTGTTCATAAGGGATATTGGCCAGGATTTTTCATTTTGTGTATTTTGTCCTTGTCAGAGTAATGTGGTCCTCCTGAAATGAATTAGGAAACATTCCCCCCTCTTCAGTTCTTTGGAAGAGTTTGAGAAGGATAGGTTTTAAATCTTCTTAGACTGCCTGGTAGAATTCACCATTGAAGCCCTGTGGAACCTGGCTGTTGTTTTTTTATTACTGTTTCAACTTTGGAAGGTTTTGGGGTTCTAAAAATCCATTTCCTCTTGATTTATAATTTGTTGGTATATATGTATTTATGCCTCTGATGATCCTTTGCATTTATGGGTATTTACTGTAACTATTCTTTTTTAAATTTTAGTTATTTGAACCTTCTCTTTTTTTTTTCTTTACTGAGCCTAGGTAAAGGTTTATCTATTTTGTTTATCTTTACCACTTCTTAGTTTCTTTTATCTTTTCTATTGTTTTATTGTTGTGGGTGTGTGTGTCTAGTTATTTATTTTCACTCTGATTTTCATTATTTATTACCTTCTATTGACTTTGAGCTTTGTTCTTTTCTCTAGTTTCTTAAGATGTAAGGTTAGATTGTTTGAAATTTCTCTTGTTTTTTTTTTGAGGTAGTCCTGTATTGCTATAAGCTTCCCTCTTGACACTGCTTATTCTGTAACTCATACATTTTGATATCTCATAATTTCATTTTCATTTGTTTCCATCTATTTAAAAAATGTATTCTTTGATTTTTTTCTGTTGTTGATCCAATAAATTGCTCAGTAATATATTCTTTAGTTTCCACATATTTTTTTTATTTTTCCAGGTTCCTTCTCATAGTTGATTCCTAATTTCATACTATTGTGGTCAGAAAATATGCTTGATATGATTTCATTCTTCCTGAATTTGTTGAGACTTGTCTTGTGTTCTAACATCTTGTCTATCCTTGAGAATGTTCTGAATGCACTTGAGTAGAATGTGTTTTCTGTTGCTTTTGGAAGTAATGCTCTGTATGTCTATTAGGTGCTTCTGTTATAATTGTTACTTAAGGCCACTGTTTGCTTGTTGAATTTCTGTCTATATAATCTATCCTCTGATATAAGTGGGGTGTTAAAGTCCCCCTACTATTATTGTGTTGCTGTTAATTTCTCCCTTTAGGCATGTTAACAGTTGCTTTATGTATATTTTGTTGCTCCTAAGTTGAGTATATACATAATGATAAATATTAAGTGCTGTTGATGGATTGTCCCCTTTATCATTATATAATGTCCCTCTCTGGCTCTTGTTACCCTTTTTGGCTGAAGTTTGTTTTGACTGTTGACTACCATTTGCTTGGAGAATTATCTTCCAACCATTTGCTTTGAGCATCTACTTGACTTTAGAGCTCAGATGAGTCTCCTGAGGCAGCATATAGTTGGGTCTTATTTTTAAATCCATCCAGACACTGTAACTTTTGATTGGTGAGTTCATTCTACTTGAATTAAGTTCATTCTACTGACCAGTAGCTGTGATACACAATGACCACCAATGGTCAGATGCTCTGACTGGTAGCTATGATGTGCACTGACCACCAGGGGATAGACGCTCAACACAGGAGCTGCCAAGCTGCCCTGACTTGGCAGCTGTGGTTCTTGGGTGACACACCTGGAACCAGAGAGGAGGGAGCCCTATTCCAGGGTGTGTTACCTGAGAAATGCCCTCTCACAATCCGGGACCCCTCAGGGAATGTCAGAGAGCTGATTTTGGCCCTATCCCTGCAGGCCAGGATGAGGGACCCCACTAGTGCATGAATCCGTGCACTGGGCCCCTAGTTGTTAATATGAGGGCTTACTACTGCTATTTTCTATTTTTGATTTATTTGCTCTCTACCTTGTTTATTTTCTCTTGTGTTTCTGTCATTTTCATTTGGTGATTTTCTATTATTTTTTCTGTTTCTCCTTTTTCATTTTGTCTCTGCTCTAAATCTTTGTTTTGTGGTTACCATGTGTTTTGTATAAAATGTCACATAGATAAAGTAGTCCTTTTTCTGCTGATAGCATCTTATCTTAATTTGTCCATACAGCTTCTATCATTTTCTTTAACCCCTTTTATGATTTTGTTACACAAATTATTCCTTTTTCTGTTGTGAGTTTTTAACAAATTGAAGTAGCTATAATTATTTTTAATGTTTTTCCTTTAACCTTTATGTTACACTTTAGTGATTATGAAGTAGCTTTGAAATTCTCTGATTCTCTCTACTATATTACTCAAAGTTTTATATACTTTTGCTTTTTCACTTCAGGTGCAAGAGGTACTTTCAACATTTTTTGTAAGGCAGGCCTAGTAGTAGAAAACTCCTTCAGCTTTTGTTTGTCAAAGAAAGCCTTTATTTCCTCTTCATATCTGAAAGATAACTTTGTTGGATATTCTTAGCTGGTGGTTTTAATCTTTCAGTAGGTTGAAAATGCCATTCCTTTTTCTCCTGGCCTGTAGAGTTTTTGCTGAGAAATATGCTGATAACTTAATAAGGATATCTTTGTAGGTTACTGAATTTTTATCCTTGGCTCCCTTTAAAATTCTTTATCATTGACTTTTGACAATTTTAATATAATGTGTCTTGGAGATGGTATTTCTGTACTGAGGTAATTAGGTGTTCCGTTAGCTATTATTTCTTTAAATTAGCTCTTTGCTCTTTTCATCCTTCTCTTCCTTCTGGGATACCCATTTTCCTTATGCTGGTTCTCCTAATGGAGTTGGATACATCTCTTATAGTTTCTTCATATTTTTAAGATCTTAGTTCACTCTCCTCTTCTACCTGAATCATTTCTAGATTTTCTTGATTTCTATCTTTTGAGCTCATCAATTCTCTCTTCCATATAATGAGCTCTATTTCCATTGCTTTTAAAATTCATCTCATTTCCTGGGTTCTTCAGCTCCATAATTTCTGTTTGGTTCTTTTTTAGAGTTTCAATCTCTTGTGTTCATTAATTTTATTTCTGAGCTCATTGAACTGTTTTTCTAAAGTTTCTTGTAGCATTTTGAGTTTCTTCATAACAACTATTTTGAATTATCTATCAGTTAGATTGCAATGTTCCATGATGTTAAATTTAGTTTCTAAATTTGTTTTAGTGGTGACATATTACTGTACTTTTTCATGGTGCTTGATGAATTGTTCTTCCTCCAGCACATAAATTAGTGAAAACCTTTCTGAGTTGACTCTAGCAATACTTGAGAGCGAGCACTTTCCACCCTCCACTGCTTTTGCCATTGGCATCACTGGTGCCCTTGTTGCTGCTTTTGCCTCTGAGGTTGGTGATGCCTTGCTGTTGTTGCTGTTGCAGGGTTGTGGGTGATACCACTGTTCCTGGAGCCTCAGGTCATAAGCACAGCTGCTACTGTTGGCACTGGTGTTTTGGGTGCAGCCCCTACTGCTGGGACAGTTGAGGTTGCAGGCACTGCCACAGTTTCTAGATCCTCAGGTAACAGGTGCTGCTGCTAAGGGTACCAGGTTCTTAGATGCAGCCCTGCAGCTGGACATTTGTAAAAAAGGATCTGAAGTCCTGCCAAGAAGAGGTGAATGTTCTATCAGGAACAACCGTGTGACTTGCAAGCGAGTCACGCTGGGTCAAGATTGCACACAATCTTGAGTTCCCAGAACATTTACCTCCCTGAGAAAAGATAAGATTAAAAAGTAGTGGGTAGAGCAGAAAAAAGAATGCACAGCTGCAAGTGTCTTCAATGCACTATTGTAATATAGAACAAAACAAAATTTTATTAACTGCTGAAGCACTAACCTCGTGCAAAACCCCAATAAAGGCAATGGTTGAGGTTACAGAGTTTGCTACATGCCTGAGCGAGCTGTAGCCCTCTGCCGGCATCAATCGCCTGTGTGTTCATCTTACCTCTGCGTCTTCGGTTCATTAAACATCCCTCAACACAGCCCCTGTTGCTAGGAAGTCCTGAAGTTGCAATCACCACCACTAGTAGAAGGCAGCATGTGTCTTGAGTGCTGCCATGGTTCCTGAAGCCTCCCATCATGGGCTCTGCTGTTCCTCTGGTTCCATGCCCTCCAGGAGGTCCAATCTGCCCACCTTCAGATGTATGGATTTTTTGGACATCCTAGTGTGTTGTGCAGAGGATCCTATGCTATGCTATTGATGTCTTAATGGTTGTAATTGAAAGGAGAGAGACAAGGAGAAAGACTCACATCTCTATCATGCTGACATCACCCTGGGAAATAAAATTCTTGATTATGTACTTATGGAGACCTACCAAGTATCTCATTTGTATTCAATTTTCTTTTATCTGCAGATAAAAAATATCCCTACCACTTCCTAATCTCTCAGATCACCATCTCTTTTTCTCCCATTTAATCTTATCCATGAAAATGAACAAGTATATATGATTTCAAATAATTATATAATTCTAACTGTAGATAAACACATTAAAAAGTGGCTGTTTTATATTATCCACATCACCTTGGATAATTGAGCATCAATAATGTACATAAAATTATTTTTATGGTTGGCTTGTAATTAAATTTCTCTGGTGTCTTTGACATGCTGGAAATAAAATAAACACAGACTGAAAGAAGAAAATAATCAGATTTTTATCTTGAATGGTTAAAAAGAAAGCATAGACAAAAATGATATGGTAAAACTAGCTTTTTTTGGAGAAACCAAGATGGTGGCATAGGTAAACACAGGAAATTGCTGCCTCACACGACCACTTCAAAAATACAACTAAAAGACAAAACAGACATAATCCAGAACCACAGGAAGGCTGGCTGAGTGGAAATTCTACAACAAGAAAGAAAGAGAAAAGCACACTGAGACTCAGAGGAGGTGCGGAAGTAAAGTACAAAGGTACAGAGGCGCACGTGGAAAGGGCTTGAAACTGAGGATGCGGTTGTCTTTTTCAATCGGGAGGGAGTCCCAAGCTCCTGACTACTCTGAACTCCAGGTGTGGATGAGTCTCTGGGGATCCAAACTCATACGAGGAGAAACTGGACTGTCTGGCATCGGTCAGAACTCGAGGGCGGCTTTCTCTCAGAGGTGCTTGCAGCGATACCAGGACACTGAGATGCTGGGTCTCTTATGGTAGGACTGAGGAGCAGTTATAGCTGCTTGCTCTGCCCTTTTGAACCCCTGAGACCCAGGCCCCACCCAAGCAGTGTGAAGAGGCTTTTGCATATGAAAGGCCTGGCCCTTTGCAATCTGAAAATTACCTAACAAACTGCAGGTGGGTCAGAGAGACCAGACCTTCCAAAAGAAGGCCCAAGGCCCCACAGCAGCTTGCATTGCTTCACAGATGGGCCTCCTCTGGGCACCTCCAAACACCAAACAAGAAAGAGGAATCTGCAGATCTCTCCATAGCTCCTGCTCAGTAGACTCAGGCAGAGGCTAAATTAGCACCTCCTTAGAGATCCAAGAGCCAGTGTACCCAGTGGTCAGACTGTGACCATCCAGATTACAACTCCTCAGATCCATAAGTGACACACTCAGGGGGCAGACTCAGTGAGCAACAAAGCCCCACTGAAGCAAGTCTTGCCCCAGAAGGGTGTCTCCAGCACAGAAGTTCTCCCACCATAGACACAGCTGATTCTCACAGTCAATTGGCCTGGAGGTCAATTGCTCCCAGTGATACCTACAACAATCAAGGCTTACCTACAACAAGACTGTTCACAAAGGGGTTCACCAAGAGTGTCCACCTCAGGTAATTGGGGAGGCTGAGCCACTGGGCCCTATAGGACACCTAGCACAGAAAGCCACTCTATCAACACAGGGAAGCAGCCAAAATGCAGAGACAAAGAAACAGGTCACAAATGACAGAAATGGAGGAAAGCAAACTACTGGACATAGTGTTCAAAACCACACTTATAAGATTTTTCAGGAATTTTCTAGAAACCGCCAATAAATTTAGTGAGACCCATAAGAAATCTAGTGAGACCTTTGAGGATATGAAAAAGGACCAACTAGAAAGGAAGCATACACTGACTGAAATAAAGAATATTATACAGAGTTCCAACAGCAGACCAGAGGATCACAAGAATTAAGTCAAATATTTGAAATACGAAGAAGCATAAACACCCAACTGGAAAAAGAAAAAGGAAAAAGAATCCAAAAATATGAAAATAGTGTAAGGAGCCTCTGGGACAACTTCAAGCATACCAACATCCAAATTATGGGGGTGCCAGAAGAAGAGAGAGAGCAAGATATTGAAAACCTATTTGAATAATGCCAGAAAACTTCCCCTACCTGGTGAAAGTAATAGACTTACAAATCCAGGAAGCACAGAGAACCCCAAACAAAAGGAATCCAAAGAGGACCACACCAAGACACATCATAATTAAAATGCCAAGAGCAAAAGACAAAGAGAGAATATTAAAAGCAGCAAGAGAAATAAAGTAAGTTACCTACAAGGGAGTACCCATAAGACTGTCAGCTGATTTCTCAACAGAAACTATGCAGGCCAGAGGGGAGTGACAAGAAATATTCAAGGTGATGAATAGCAAGAACCTACAACCAAGATTACTTTACCCAGCAAAGCTATCATTCAGAATTGAAGGTCAGATAAAGAGCTTCACAGATAAGAAAAAGCTAAAGGAGTTCATCACCAAACCAGTATTATATGAAATGCTGAAAGGTATCCTTTAAGAAGAGGAAGAAGAAGAAAAAGGTAAAGATACAAATTATGAACAACAAGTACACATCTATCAACAAGTGAATCTAAAAATCAAGTGAATAAATAATCTGATGAACAGAATAAACTGGTGAATATAATAGAATCAGGGGCATAGAGAGGGGATGGACTGACTATTCTCGGGAGGGGGGAAAGGGGTGTGGTGGTGCGGGAAGAGACTGGACAAAAATGGTACACCTATGGATGAGGACAGTGGGGGGCGGGTAAGGGCAGAAGGTGGGGTGGGAACAGGTTGGAGGGGAGCTATAGGGGGAAAAAGGAACAACTGTAATAATCTGAACAATAAAGATTTAATTTTAAAAAACTAGATTTTTTTTACTTTATCAATCATAAGTCAATCTACACTCAGTAATGAATGCATAATTACCATCTCCACTTGAAGATGAGGAAATGGAGGCTCAGAGACATTACCTAATAATATACTTATGGTCATTAAACATGAAAATGTTGGAACTGGAATTTGAACCCAAGAGGCCTGGTATTCAAGCAAACCAAAAAGCAATCTACCTTAATGTATAAGACATTTTGACCTTATCTGGCTACTTTCCTAGAAAATTCAATCCATCTTGTTAAATTTTAGTCAAAAGTGTGCTGGCTCAGTTTATAAATAAAATATTTCCAAATAAAGTAACATTGGTCTGATTGAAAGGTACTTTTAGATTTCTTTGGGAACTAGACTTATTTTGTTCTTTAAGCCAGAGAATCAGATGAAAATTCACTTGATATCAAGACTAATATAATTTTCATTAAAAAAAATTAAACTCGGCTTATGTCTCTATAAGCTATTTTTTAAAAGTTCTTGATCTTATTGAAAGTAGCAAAGTATATTCAGAAAGAGCAAATAATTCTAATACTTGGTAAAACTGTTTTAGAGGAAAAAATTTTTATTTAATGAAGAAAAATCTCATTAAAGGTTCTCAGTAATTTTATATCAGGCTAAAAGTATCCTATCTAATAATAGAGAAACATGGTAATTAACCATACCTCCGACACGCTTCCCATTGGCTAATCAGGGCGATATGCAAATTAACTGCCAACCAAGATGGCGGCCAGCAGCCAGGCAGCTGAAGTGAACAGGAGGCTTGCTTGCTCCAGTGATGGAGGAAGCCAAGGTTCCCTGCCTGCCGCTGCCGGCCTCTGAGTTTGCAATCTAAGAAACAATGTTGCAAGTATAGAAGCTAAACAATCCCCAGAAACCTGCTTTCAGCCAGCCGTGCTTCAGCCAGCAGGACCGCAACATTGTTTCAATTATAGAACAAACGCAGATACCTGCTTTCAGCAGCCGAGGTCTCAGAGCTGGAGCCGAGCTTCAGAGCTAAAGCAGGCTCTCAGTTCCACTGACAGCCATAGAAGGTAAATAAATCCCAGAATAAAAAAAAAAGAGAAAAAATGGAGAGCTTGGGAGCTTCAGTCGCCTGCCACCCTGAAAACGACCCTCAGCCCCTCACCCAGACTGGCCAGGCACCCCATTGGGGACCCCCACCCTGAAGGTGGTGTGACCAGCTGCAAACAGCCATCATTGCCTCATCCAGGCTGGCCAGGTACCCAAGCGGGACCCCCAAACCTGATCCGGGACACCCTTCAGCGCAAACCAGCCTGCCCCACCCGTGCACCAGGCCTCTATCCTATATAGGATAATAAGGGTAAAAGGGTTATATGCCTCCCAGCACCGGGATCAGCGGAGCCACGAGGCCTCCTGGCACCAGGATCAGAGGAGCTGTGAGGCTTCCCAGCACCGGGATCAGTGGAGCAGCGAGGCCTCACTGCCCCTGTGTCAAGCGGAGCTGCGAGGCCTCCCAGCACCGAGATCAGCGGAGCAGCGAGGCCTCACTGTCCTGGTGTCAAGCGGAGCTGCGAGGCCTCCTGGCCCCTGGAGCAGCGTCAAAGGGGGCAGTGCCCAAACGCCCTGATCGCCCTGCAGCTCTGTGTGTGACAGGGGGCGGGGCCACAACCCCCTGCTCCGCCCTGCTCTGTGTGTGACAGGGTGCAGTGCCCCAACTCCTCTATCGGCCCTACTCTGTGCATGACAGGGGGGAGCTCCCCAACCCCCTGATCGGCCCTGCTCTGTGCATGACAGAGGGGAGCTCCCCAACCCCTTAACGGGCCCTGCTCTGTGCGTGACGGGGGCAGAGCTCCAACCCCCTGATCGGACCTGCTCTGTGCGTGACAAGGGTGGCGTCGCAACCTCCCAATTGACCCTGCCTTGACTGTGACAGGGGGCGGTGCCCCAACCCCTCAATCGGCCCTACCCTGAGCATGACTGGGGTGGCATTGCAACCTCCCGATCCACCCTGCTCTGTGCATGACAGGCGGTGATGCCCCAACTCCCCAATCGGCCCTGCTCTGAGCCCGACCAGGAGCTGCACCTAGGGATTGGGCCTGCCCTCTGTCACCCAGGAGCAGGCCTAAGCCAGGAGGTCGTTATCTCCTGTGGGGTCCCAGACTGTGAGAGGGCACAAGTGGGGCTGAGGGACACGCCCCCCACCAGTGCACAAATTTTTGTGCACTGCGCCTCTAGTATATATAATAAATGTAATCTGAATGTTTCAGAGAGATCTGAATCATTTGTGAAGGGAGAACCTTAAGAGGTAGATGTTTCAACACAGTAGATGAGTTTTAGAATAAAATTAGCTATGTTCAGGTTTCTATCAAGCAATATTGGGTGCTCTTCTATAAGGTATGTTTTTCTATTTGAATTTTCTTACTGACATTTATGAGAATTTGAGTGACTCAAGGCCCAAAGGACTACTCATTATTCAGAGTAGAGCTAAGAATATTTTACATTCCTTGTTAATTAGGAACCTACCCTGTGAAGTTTGGAAGTCGATGATGTTCCCAGTGAGTTTGTATTCCTGAGGGCCCAATTATATCCAGCACTCACATGGCTTGCTTGAACAAGTATTACAGGGAAGGAACGATTTTCAGAGATGAGGGACAAAAACCACAATCATAATTCAAAAAGCTACTTAATTGGGAACAAGTTGGAACATTCAAGCAAGAAGTTGTCTAAAAATTTTAAGATTCTTTATCAAGATGGATTTTCTGGGGGAAATGGCTGGAGAGACACAAGACACTTAACATCTTTGTGTTAATGTGTTTTTGTCTACAGGGTAAGAATACGTAGATATAATTTCTGAGAAAATAGAAAAATAAAACATTTGTGTTACTATGTAAAAAGTAGGGCAGCCCTAACCAGCTTAGCTCCGTGGATAGAGTGTTGGTCTGCATATTAAGGGTCCCAGGGTTGATTCTGGTCAAGGGTACATGCCTAGGTTGCAGGTTTTATCCCCAATAGGGAGCATTCAGGAGGCAGCCAATCAATGATTCGAATCATTGGTGTTTCTATTTCTTTCTCCCTCTCCCTTCCTCTCTGAAATCAATAAAAATATATTTAAAAAAATTTTTTTTAAAAGGCAATATTTGAAAACTGACACTAGGGTATAGAATAGCCGTGGGCAAACTACGGCCCGTTTGAAATGAATAAAACTAAAAAAAACCAAAAAACAAACAAAAAAACAAAAACAAACAAACAAAAAAAAACGTACCCTTTTATGTAATGATGTTTACTTCGAATTTATATTAGTTCACACAAACACTCCATCCATGCTTTTGTTCCGGCCCTCTGGTCCAGTTTAAGAACCCATTGTGGCCCTCGAGTCAAAAAGTTTGCCCACCACTGGTATAAAAAATTGCTATGAGAAATAATATTTATGATGAGTATAGTGTCAATTCAGTTTATTTTATGATTAAGTTTCAAATGATATAGCTGGGGGATGAAGAAGGTATGGTTTTGTGTGTTTTAAAAAATAATTATGAAAACTATTGTTTTTGCAAGGTGGCACATAGCTTACATAAAGTAAAACCTCTGCAATTTAGATGTAATTATTTATAAAATGTTAAGGTTTGGATTCAGCCTACTTGTGGGGAAATTGATATCTATACTGGTGTAATAGGCAGCAGGAGGAAACTCAAGTACCAAAATTTACCCCATGACCAATATTCAAAATTGACTGCTAAAAATTCATTCTTTCAGGGTTCCAGTATAAGACAGCAATATACAAAGATCCAGAACTTAACTACTCCCACGGACATACCAAATCTACAGCTACATAAGGAACAAATTCCTGTGAAACCACTTAAGAATTACCTGAGCAACTCCAACACATTGGGTGAAAGGAAAAAAAACAAAACAAAACAACACAAAAACAACAAACATCTAAGCAGGCAGAAGAGGCTGAGACAAGTTCTCACCATAAAGCCAAACTCTGGTTCAGTGACCCACAATCAGAAGGGAACTCAAAACCATGAGCTTCTCCCTGAGGGGCAAAGGATTTGAACCCCACCTCAGGCAAACCAACTTTTAAGACCTGCACTGGAGGAGAGACAAAATGGCGGTGGAATAGACAGACGTGCACCGAGCCTTGTCCCAGAGCAAATAGAATGAGCAGTTGAAACGAATAACATCCATCCTAAATTGGCGAAGGAGACTCAGCTGGTGAGACAGTTTGCAACCGGGAAGGGCAGAGGATCCCTGGAGAAAGCCCAAGGCACTGGAACCACACAAGCAGCAGACACGTGATCAGCCTGCTCCGGTCCAAGGAGCAGCAGCCCCTCGACCCAGCCTAAGAGCAGCAGTCTCACATGATGTGCCTCTGTCCAAGGAGCAGCAGGTGTGTGAGCGGCCTGCTCACCCATCCGAGGAGAAGCAACCACGCGAGCAGCCCACCCCATCTGAGGAGCAGGAGCCCCACGAGCAGCCCACCCACAATTGAGGAGTGGTAGCCCCACACAGCCTTCCACCATCTGAGGAGCATCAGCTGTGTGATCAGCCCAACCCCGTTCAAGGTAAAGCAGTGCCACAAGCAGCCTGCCCCCATTCAAGGAGTAGCAGCCACCCATGAAGACCGCCCAAGTCCAAAGAGTGGCAGCTCTGAGAAGTCCACATTGGTCCGAGGAGCCTGCACCAGTCCGACAAGCAGAAGCTAGGTGAGTGGCCCACCCCCGTCTGAGGAGCAACAGCCCTGCAAGCAACCTTCCCCTATACAAGAAGTGGCGGCCTTAAGAGCAGCCCGCACCATCTGAGGAACAGAAGCAGCGTGCAGCCAGCCCTGTTCTAAAGAGCAGCAGGCACGTGAGCAGTCTGCCCCCATCAGAAGAGCAGCAACCACATGGGCAGCCCGCCCCCATCCAAGAAGCAGCAACTGCATGCAGCCCACCCACATCTGAGGAGCAGCAGCCTCATCATCAGCCCACCCCCATCCAAGGAAAACCAGCTGTGCGAGCATCCTCCACCACCAGCCAGAGGAGACACCACTGCCGTGAACAGCACCTACCAGAGGAGCCACTGCCAACTGAGGAGCAGCCGCTTTTGTGACTGCCCGAAGAGCAACCTCAGCCTGAGGAGCCACTGCCACCCAAGGAGCGCTCCTGCATGACTCGACATCTAGGTCACTCGGTGAGAACAAAAATGGGTAGACAAAGAAACCCACAAGAGAAGGGAGGAATCACCAGCAAAACAGCTAGGTGAAAAAGAGGCATGCAATATGTCAAAAAAGAATTCAAAATAAGGGTCATACAGTTCAGAAACCAGTGTGAGGAAAAACTCAACAACTAATGTCAGAATCAAGAAGAAATGGATGAAAAAATCAATAACTTATGTAAGAATCAAGAAGAAATGAAGAGTGATAAAGCTGCAATAAAAAACACCATGTAAAGTTTCAACAGTAGAGTAGGAGATGTGGAGGACCAAATTAGCGAATTAGAAGACAGGAAAGCAAACCGAACTGCAATTGGAGAAAAAAAATTAAAAGACAGGAGAAGAGCATATGGGAGCTATTGGACAACATCAAATGAAGCAACATACGAATAAAAGGGGTGCCAGAACAACAGGAAGAGGAACAAGGCTTAGAAAACCAATTTGAAGATATAATGTCAGAAAACTTCCTGAGGTGGGGAAGAAAAAAGTCACACAAGCAGAGTCCCAAAAAAGATGAACTCAAAAAGACCCACACCAAGACACATCATAATTACCATGGCAAATATTCAGAAGAGAGAATCTTAAAGACTGCAAGAGAGAGACAGAAAGTTACATACAAGGGATCTCCCATGAGATAATCAAATGATTTCTCAACAGAAACACAACAGGCCAGAAAAGAATGGAAGGAAATTTACAAAGTGATGCAAAGCAAGGGACTGAATCCAAGAATATTCTATCCAGCAAGGCTATCATACAAAATTGAAGGGGAAATAAGGAGCTTCGCAGACAAAAAAACGGCTAAGGGAGTTTATTACCACCAAGCCAGCAATGCAAGAAATGCTAAAGGGACTGGTGTAAAAAGAGAAAATAAAAAGGTAAGAAAGAACACTGGCACAAAAAATAAAAATGACTACAAACAAGTACCTTTCAATGATAACTTTAAACATAAATGGACTGATTGCTCCAATCAAAAGACATCGAGTGGATGAATGGATGAGAAAACATGACCCACTTATATGCTGTCTACAAGAGACTCACCTCAGAAGAAGGGACTCACAGAGACTGAAAGTGAAGGGATTGAAAAATATCTTTCAGGCAAATGGAAATGAAAAAAAAAGCAGGGATAGCAATATTTATATTTGACAAAACAAAACTCAAAGTGAAGGCCTTAACAAGAGATAACAAAGACCACTTCATAATGCCAAAAGGACTGATGCAGCAAGAGGATATAACCCTGATAAAAATATATGAACCCAATGAAGGAGCACCAAAATACAATAAATGAATGAATAAATAAATAAATACATAAATAAAAAACCAACCAAACAAACAAAATCTCCTGGAAGATATCAAGGGAGATATCGACAACAATACAATCATAGTAAGGGACTTTAATACACCACCGACATCACTGGATAAATTATCTAGACAAAAAAATCAGCAAAGAAACAGCAATCCTAAATGACTCACTAGATTAGATGGACTTAATTGACATTAAGTCATTTCACCCCAAAGCGACGGAATATACGTTCTTCTCAAGGGCACATGGGGAATTTTCAAAAATAGACCATATATTGGGTTATAAGCAAAGTCTCCCCAAATACAAGAAGACTGAAATCATATCAAGCATTTTCTCAGACCACAATGGCATAATATTAGAAATAAACTACAATAAAAGCAATCCAAAAAATTCAAACACTTGGAAGCTGAATAGCATGCCATTAATCAATGATTGGTTTACCAAGGAGATCACAGACGAAATTAAAAACATCCTGGAAACTAATGACAATGAAAACACAACAATCCAAAGTCTATGGGACACAATGAAAGCAGTCCTAAGAGGGAAGTTCATAGCTCTACAGGCAAACCTCAAAAAAATAAGAAAAAATGGTAGTAAATCATCTAACCCTACAACTCCAAGAATTAGAAAGAGAGCGACAAGAAAAGCCCAGAGAGAGCAGAAGGAAGGAGATAATAAAGATCAGAGCAGAAATAAATGACATAGAGACCAAAAAATACAATACAAAAGATCAATGAAACCAAGAGCTAGTTCTTTGAAAGGATAAATGAGATTGATGAACCTCTAGCCAAGCTCACCAAGAAGCAAAGAGAGAGGACCCAAATAAACAAAATCAGAAATGAAAGAGGTGAAATAACAATAGACAACACAGAAATACAAATAATTGTTAAAAAATATTATGGACAACTCTATTCTAGCAAACTAAACAACCTGGAGGAAATGGACATATTCCTAGAAAAATGCAACCTTCCAAAATTCAATCAGGAAGATTCTAAAAATCTCAATAGTCCAATATCTATGGAAGAAATTTAAGCAGTCATCAAGAAGCTTGCAGCAAACAAAAGCCGGGGGCCAGACGCCTTCATAGGGGAGTTTTACCAAACAATCAAGTAAGAACTAAAACTTATACTCCTCAGATTATTCAAAAAAATTCAAGAGGAAGAAACACTTCCAAGCTCATTCTATGAATCCAGCATCATCCTAATACCAAAACCAGATAAAGACAACACAATGAAAGAGAAATACAGGCCAATATCCCTCATGAAAATAGATGCTAAAATCCTCAACAAAATTCTAGCAAATCAGATCCAGCAGTACATCAGAAAGATCATATACCATGACCATGTAGGATTTATCCTGGGGATACAAGGATGGTACAATATCCGCAAATCAATAAACGTGATGCATCACATAAACAAATTGAGAGATAAAAATCACAGTCATATCAATTGATGCAGAAAAAGCATTTGACAAAATCCAAAACCCTTTCTTGATAACATCTCTCAGTAAGGTAGGAATATAAGGATCATACCTCAACATAATAAAAGCCATATATGACAAACGCACAGCCAACATCATACTCAATGGGCAAAAACTAAAACCATTTGCCCTAAGAACAGGAACAAGACAGTAATGCCCACTCTCATCACTACTGTTTGACATAGTACTGGAAGTACTAGTCATTGCTATCAGACAAGAAGAAGAAATAAAAGCCATCCAAATTGGAACATAGAAGTAAAACTGTCTTTATTCACAATGACATGATACTGTGCATAAAAAACCCGAAAGACTCTATAAAAAATTATCAGACTTAATAGATGAATTCGGCAATGTAGCGGGATACAAAATTAACGCCAAGAAATTCATGGTATTTCTATACACCAATAATGAACTTACAGAAAGAGCGAATAAAAAAGCAATCCCATTTACCATCGCACCAAAAAAATTAAATACCTAGGAATAAACTTAATGAAGGCGGTAAAAGAGCTATA
The DNA here is from genome assembly GCF_014108235.1 of Myotis myotis. NCBI lineage: Eukaryota > Metazoa > Chordata > Mammalia > Chiroptera > Vespertilionidae > Myotis > Myotis myotis. The sequence goes on along the minus strand of NW_023416346.1, from coordinate 75,835,718 downwards.
TGTGGAAAACTACCAGACACTGAAAAAAGACATAGAAGAAGACAGAAGAACATACCATGTTCATGGACTGGTAGAATCAAAATCATCAAAATTTACATACTACTCAAAGCAATGTATAGATTCAATGCACTCCCCATCAAAATACCAGTGGAATATTTCACAGACCTAGAACTAACTTTCCAAAAATTCATCTGAAATAAAAAAGTCCCTGAATAGCTGCAGCAATCCTGAGAAAGAAGAACAAAGTAGGTGGGATCTCAATACCTGATATCAGGCTGTATTACAAAGCCAATGTTCTCAAAACAGCCTGGTACTGGTGCAAGAACAGATATATAGATCAATGGAATAGAATAGAGAGCCCAGAAATGGGCCCAAACCAATATGCTCAATTAATATTTGACAAAGGAGGCAACAACATACAATGGAGTCAAGAGAGTCCCTTTAAGAAATGGTGTTGGGAAAATTGGACAGATACATGAAAAAAATGAAACTAGACCACCAACTTACACCATACACAAAAGTAAACTCAAAATGGATAAAGGACTTAAACATAAGACGAGAAACCATAAAAACACTAGAGGAATCCACAGGCAGCAAAATCTCAGACACATGCCAGCAATTTCTTTACTGATACAGCTCCTAGGACAATGGAAAATGAGGAAAAACTAAACAAATGGGACTACATCAAAATAAAAAGCTTCTACACAGCAAAATAAACCATAAACAAAACAACAACAAAAAAGCCCACTGCATGGAAGAACGTATTTACAAATATTATCGCCGATAAGGATATAATCTGCAAAATTTACAAGAAGATAAACAATCTAATCATAAAATAGGTAAAGGACCTAAATAGAAACTTTTTGAAAGAAGATATACAGAAGGCCAAGAGACATATGAAAAAATCTTCAAAGTCACTAATCATCAGAGAGATGCAAATCAAAACAACAATGAAGTACCCTCTCACAATTGTCAGATTGGCTATTATCAACAAATTAACAAACAAAAAAATGATGGCAATGATGTAGAGAAAAAGCAACCCTTGTGCAGTGCTGGTGGGACTGTTGACTGGTTCACCCACTGTGGAAAACAGTATGGCGTTTCCTCAAAAAATTAAAAATGGAACTCCCATTTTACCCAGTAATCCCACTTCTAGGAATATATCCCAGGAAATCAGAAACACCAATCAGAAAGGATATATACAGCCCTATGTTCATAGGAGGAATATATATATATATATATATATATATATATATATATATATATATATATAATCAGGGGCAGTGACGACCAAAACAACCAAATGACAGGTCGACATGAGGTGGCATTGCTTAGCTAGTGGGCTGAACTGCTGACCTCTCGGTCCCTCCCCGGCTCCTGCAGGCGGCGGCTAGCTCTGGCCTCTAGCAGGTGGCAGAGTCTCCCTCCTGCCTCCCGCGGGCAGCCTCCCTTCTCACATTGGCACTGGGGGCTCCGTCCCACCTCACGCACGCAGTGGCAGCTTGCACAGGTGCAGGCAGAAGAGGACTGGTTAAAGGGACTGCCTGCCTCTCGCCGGCGCCGGGGGCTCCCTCCTGCCTCCTGAGGGCTGCAGTGGCTCACTCTGCCTCCCACAGTTGCAGGTGGCTTTCTCTAGCCTCAGGCAGTCAGGGCAGCTCCTACCCACCTCTAATGAACTGTCACTGCTCACTGTAGCCAATGAACAAGCCTGATCAGGGGGTGGGGCCGGCCAACCTCGTGGCCCCTCCCCCTGCTGGACTGCCCTTGATTGTACTCTCCCATCCGGAACAATAGGAGGCCACACAGAGCCTGGACCAGGGGTGGGCAAACTTTTTGACTCGAGGGCCACAATGGGTTCTTAAACTGGACCGGAGGGCCGAAACAAAAGCATGGATGGAGTGTTTGTGTGAACTAATATAAATTCAAAGTAAACATCATTACATAAAAGGGTATGGTCTTTTTTGTTTTTAGTTTTATTCATTTCAAACGGGCTGGATCCGGCCCGTGGGCCCGTAGTTTGCCCACGGCTGGCCTGGACCCTTCCTGGCAGCCTCAAGTCCCTGGGGTTGAGAATTCTATTGGCCCAGCCCAGAGAGTAGAGGTGCCTGACAGGAAGGGACAGGGACCACACGCCTCCAGGGAGCACCGCAGAGTTGGCATGGAGAGGGTCTGCAGAGGGGGTAGGAGGTGAAGCCAGCAGACATCAGCCCAGAATCCAGCCCTTCCCCCGAGCAGGTCCTCAACCCAGAGCCCCAGCCCAAATTGGAAGCACCCAAGGGAGGCTTCAGGAAGCTCTACACAGAGCTGCGCTTTGAGAACGAGAGACTTCGTGGGGCTCTGACCTAGACCATGCTGTGGCTGGCTCAGCTCAAGGTGGAGTTGGAGTGTGCCATGCAGAGGCAGGAGCGCTTTTCAGAGAGGCCGGCCCTCCTGGAGCTGGAGAGATTTGAGCGCAGGGCCCTGGAGCACAAGGCCACTGAGATGAAAGAAGAGCTGAAGGGCCTGTCTTACCTCCAGGGTGACAACCAGTGCCTCAAGGATGAGAACGCGGCCCTGATCTGCGTCATCAGCAAACTGTCAGAGGACTTGCCCCAGCACCCGCATTTACAGAGCCGCTTCTGCTACACGCACCCCTTCCCCTGTGTGAACATGAATGACAGGGCTGCTGGGAAGTCTCTGCGAAGCCATAGTGTTATAGTAATAAGTTTAGTTAGTATAAGATAGCATAATCAAATTTCATTTTTTATTAGAGTGAATTTTAAACTTTACTTAGAAGAGGAACTTAATTTGTGTGTGTGTGTGTGTTTGTGTGTGTGTGTGTGTGAGAGACCCTGATAAATAACTTGTAACGCCCTGCATGTTAACTCCTGACAAATAACTTGTAACTCCTGATCAACAACTCCCTGCATGTTAACTCCTGATAAGTACCTTGTAACCCCCCTGCGTGTGTATCCTGATAAGCCCAGAAGGCCACCGGAGCACACTGATATGAGACACTGAAGAAGCCTGTTATAAGTAATAAGTTTAGTTAGCATAAGTAGACCCCATTTTATTCTTAGACCAAAACTTGTAAACAACTCCAAAATAAGATGTGTGTGTGTGATTGATAAGCTTTGGACATGTACACAACTTTCCTGCCTGAGTGTATACCTAGATAACAGGGCGGCACCCGTATATGGCACCCAATAGGAGACACTGAAGACGCCCAGCTTTAAGGATTTAAGGAGAGCAAATCTGCTGCGGTTCAGACGCCTGTCTGACCTCCACAGACAAGACGTTCTCCTCCCCCCCTGGAAACTGCCAAACTGCCAAACTGCCATTCCTGCTCTGCCTTTGAGTCCAGACTGTTAAGAGGTCTCTCTTCAAGTCAAGAGACTGAGCTCCTTGCCGCGGCGTATTTGATGACCTCCGTGTGTCTCTGTCAGCGAGTGTCTCCGGGTGGCCTGCCAAGGACTGAAACCCATCAGCTCTCTGGTAATTAAACCTGTGTGATTTCTTGCATTGTTTGTTCCCTGTGTCTTCTCTCTTCTTAGTTTTTGGTTAAGCTCGGCCATATTAATTAATAGTAAGTACCCTTTGACGTCTGTATTGGTATATCCAAATGAGGCGCCTTGGGTCACCTGTGCGTAAGTTCCCAAGGAGTGGAACACATAGCCTCCTCTCTGGACCTCCAGGCTGGGAGGGGAGGACAGAGCCCCCAGGAGCTAAGGAGGCCAACTGAGGCCAGGATGGAGAGGGGAGGCTGAGCCAGGTAGGGGGACCAGGGCTACAGGCAAGACCAGGAAGGAACCGAGGACCAGGAAGTGCCAGGAGCAGTAGCCAGGACCAGAGTTGTCACCTGGAGATAGCCTCTCACATGTGCTGCCACTGGTCACCCCTCCTGCCCCTGGGCAGGGATCTGAGAATGTGCCAAGCATCCCGCTGACCTGGGCCAGGTGGGCCTGTATATAGGGTCCATGTGCAATAGGGAGGGATGTCTTCTATTTTTTCCTGCCCTCTTCCCGACACTGGAGGAGAATGTATATTTGAGCACAGCGGGGTGGTCGGCGGGGCTGTGAGCAGTGGTGGGCTACCGCACGCATGATTTTGTGTGCTAGGGCCCTAGTTTATAATAGCTAAGATTTGGAAACAGACCAAGTGAACATCAGCATATGAGTGGCTTAAAAAATGGTGGTACATCTACACAATGAAATACTATGCTACTCCAAAAGAGAAGGAACTCTTACCATTCTCAACAGCACGGATGGACATAGAGAACATTATACTAAGTGAAATAAGACAGTTGGAGAAAGATAAATATCATATGATCTCACTCATTTGTGGAATATAATGAACAACATAAACTAATGGAAAAAAAATAGATCCAGAGAAAGAGTAGCATTGAGCAGACTCTCAAACCTCAGAGAGAAGGCAGGGGACGGTGGGGAAGTGGGTAAGACATCAACCAAAGGACTTCTATGCATTCACATAAACAATGAGCACAGATTCTAGGGGTGTGAGGGCATGTGCTGTGGGGTGAAAGTGGTTGGGAAGAGGTCAATGATGGAAAAAGAAGACATATGTAATAGTTATAATCAATAAAGAATAAATAAAAAATAATTGTATTTTAAAAATATTATGTATTTTATTTTTATTGTTATTTTATGTACTTTTTTCATAATTTTCTTCCTTGCTTCTCCAGTTTTCATCCTATTTTTCTTCTCTTTTTCCCACTTTAATTTTTCTCTTGCCTTTCTTTTTACCCTTTTTAAAAATTGATGTTCTTTATATGATTCATCGATGTATTATTATCGTAGTCTCTGTGGGCTTACTAGGTGTATCGGTTAATAATGTGGATTTTGTAATCAAAGAAAACATGATAATTTCAAGAGAAACATCAAAAGTGCTGTGTTCAAAGTAATGTCCATTGCTAGCTACACATTTCCCCCATCTTTCAGGTAATTTGTGGATACCGTCCCAATAGAACTTTTCTTGTTTTGAGGCAAACCATTCAGAGACCCAATTTTCCACTTCTTTGTATGTTTTGAAGTGCTGTTGAGAAAGTCCATGTGCCTTCAATCGGAACAAGTGGTAATCTGAAGGAGCAATGTCTGGTGAATATGGCGGGTGGGTTAATACTTCACAGGCAAGATCTTTTAATGTGTCTTTAACTGGTTTTGAAGTGTGTGATGGTGCGTCATCATGAAGCAAAATTACTTTGCTGTGTCTTCTGGCACATTCCGATCGTTTCACGATCAAAGTGTGGTTCAAATTGATTATTTGTTGTCAGTAGCAATTAGTATTAACAGTTTCAGCTTGTTTTAGAAGCTCATAATACACCACACATTCCTGATCCCACCAAACACAGAGCATTGTCTTCTTTCCGAAGCAATTTGGCCTTGCAGTCAATGTTGATGGTTGACCTGGATCAACCCATGATTTTGTGCATTTGGGATTCTCAAAATAAATCCACGTTTCATCACTAGTCACAATTCGATGCAAAAAAGACTTTCTTTCATGCCATTGAAGCAACATTTGCTGATGACTTTTCGGTTTTCCATTTGTCTTTCATTCAGTTGACGTGGCACCAATTTTCCTTCCTTTAAAATCATTCCCATTGCTTGTAAATGATTGGAAATTGATTGCTGAGCAACATTTAATCTCTCTGCAAGTTGTTTTTGAGTTTCACATGCATCTTCATCCAATAATGCTTGTAACTTTTTCAGTTGACTTGGACGTTCTTTGTCTTTCACATCGAAATCGTCATTTTTAAAGTGTTTAAACCAGAGTTCACAAGTATCTTGAGATGGAGCATGTTCACCATAAGCTTCCCAAAGTATTCAGCAGCACTTTTCTTCAAAATAAAGTAATGAATTAAAACTTCCCTCAAATGCTTTTTTTTTTTTTTGGCATGAAATTCAACATTTTGAAGTGTAAAAATATCTGTGATGTTAACACCTTCAAAGACTTTGACATATGAAGTTTTGAAGCTTGCTGTCAATACAACAAAATAGCATACATTTCAAATCACATATATATCAACATATGTGTAACTATTGAAAAAAATCCATCTATTGAAAAAAATCTGTATTATTAACCGGTACACCTAGTAATTCATATATCTAAATACTGCTTCCCTGCTCCTTCTCCATTCCCTCTTCTCTTTCTGAGCTACTCAAATTTTTTACTTCTTTTTCCTCTCCTCGCTTGTTATTTTCTTCCCTTAATTTTTTAAGTAGTTGCAGTTGTTAAATTCAGGCCTATCTGCTCTCCCCTTTATTATTATTTTCAAAGAAACAAACAAACAAATAAATAAATAAATAAAATATTTTTCTTCTTATTCACTCATTCTCATTCTCTCTACTCTGTACTAAACCGTGGTCCTTCCCCTATTCATCCAATTACTTAACCTTATTTTCTATATTGAAGCTCTGCCTCTACAGATTCTGCACCCCTCCCCCCTTTTTCTGCTTTTTTATTTGTTTGTTTGTGCTTTTGGTTTATTTTTTTGTTTTCTCCCCATGTATTTTCCTCCTTTTTTCTTTTCTTTTTTTCATTTCCTGCTATCATTTTTGCACTCTTTTCTCTCTCCTAATTCTCTTTCCCTAGTGATCACTTATATTGGGGTTATAGGTGTCTTGTGTACATTTTTGTTCTGTTCTTTTTGTGTTGTCTTGTTGTGTTTTATTTTGTGCTGTTCGGAAAGCACCCCCACAGCAGTTGTCATGATGTGGTAGAGAGTGAGCTAAATAATCAGAGACCCTGAGAGGAGACTCCATCCACAAATGGGACAGTAACATTCAAGATCCAACTACATCAATAGAATACAAATATCTCAAGTAGGGACTATACCTAGAATTCCCAGCCCAGAAGACCTGATACATAAGACCAATTCAAAAAATCTGGGTGGCATAGAAGTTTGAATTAATACATAGAAATAATCACAAAGGATCTGCAAAATATGGGGAGACAAAGTAACAACTCCTATATGAAAGAAAAGAATCACCAGAATAGGTATTAAAGGAAATGGAGGCAAGCAATTTGTCAGAAAAAGAGATTGGAGTAAAGGTTATAAAGATGTTCAAATGGCTGGATGAGAAATTAACCAACATGTGTAAGAATCAAGGGGAAATGAAGAATGACATAGATGTAATAAAGAACACAATGGAAGGTTTCCACAGTAGACTAAAGAAGCTGAGGATCACATCAGCATGTTCAAAAACACGGTAGAAGACACCCAAGCAAAATAGCAACTGGAAAAAAAAACCTTAAAAGCAGGAGGAGAGTCTAAGGGAGCTTTGGGATAACACAAAATGAAACAACATCCGCTTAATAGGGGTGCCAGAAGGAGAGGAAACTGAGTAAGGCATAGAAAACCTGTTTGAAGAAATAATGACAGAAAACTTCCCTGACTTTAGGAAGAAAAAAGTCACACAAGTCCAAGAAGCACACAGAGTCCCAAACAAGATGAAACCAAAAAGACCGACACCAAGACACATTGTGATTAAATTGGCAAATGTCAACAACAATGTAAGACTTTTAAAGCCTGCAAGAGAGAGACAGAAAGTTACCTACAAAGGATATCCCATTAGACTATCAACTGATTTCTCAAAAGAAACATATCAGGACAGAAGGGAATGGAATGAAGCATACAAAGTAATACAAAGCAAGGGACAGAATCTAAGAATAATCTATCCAGCAAAGCTATCATTCAAAATTGAAGGTGAAATCAGGAGCTTAGCAGACAAAAAAGGCTAGGGGAGTTTATTATCACCAATCCAGCAATGCAAGCAATGCTAAAGGGACTGCTGATAAAAGAAGAAATAGAAAGGGAAGAAGGAACACAGGCATAAAGAATAAAAATTGCAAGAAACAAGTACCTATCAATAACCTTAAATGTAAATGGATTAAAAGCAATCAAACAACATACAGTGACTCCATGGATAAGAAAAAATTATAAACACACACACACACACACACACACATATGCTGTCTACAAGAGACCCACCACCAAAGAAAGGACAGGCACAGACTGAAAGTGAAGGGATTGGAAAAAAAAATTTTAAGGCAAATGGAAATGAAAAAATAAATTAGCTGGGGTAGCAATACTTATATTGGAAAAAAATTAATCTCAAGGTAAAGGGCATGACAAGAGATAAGGAAGGCCACTTCATAATACTAAAAGGAGTAAGTAACTCTGGCAAACATACATTCACCCAATACAGGAGCATCCAAATACATAAATAAAATTCTGAAAGATAACAAAGGAGAGATCAACAGCAATACAACCATAGTAGGGGACTTTAATACTTCATTGGTATCACTGGATCATTCCTCTAGACAACAATTCAGGATAGAAATAGCAATCCTAAACAACTCACAAGATCAGATGAAATTAATTGACATCTTCAGAACATTTCATCCCAAAGCTACAGAATGTACATTCTTCTCAAGTGCACATGGGACATTTTCTAAGATAGACCAAGCATTAGGACACAGGGTAAGTCTATGCCAATTCAGGAAGATTGAAATCATATAAAGCATCTTCTCAGAACACAATGGCATAAAATTAGAAATTAACAACAATAAAAACAATCAGAAATAATCAAATACATGGAGGCTAAATAGCATGCTATTAAACAATAAATGTATTACCAAAGAAGTTAAAGAAGAAATAAAAAACATTCTGGAAATAAATGAAAATGAAAACACAACAATCCAAAATCAAAGGGACACAATGAAAGGAGTTCTGAGAGTGAAGTTCATAGCACTACATGCCTAACTCAAAAAAACAAGGAAAACTTGCAATAAATTATCTAACCGTACATCTTAAATAACTAGAAAGAGAGCAACAAGAAAAGGCCAGCATAAGTAGATGGAAGGAAATAATAAAGATCAGAGCAGACATAAATGACATAGAGACAAAAAAAATACAAAAGATCAATAAAAATAAGAGCTTGTTCTTTAAAAGGATAAACAAGACTAATCAACCTCTAGGCATCCTCACAAGAAACAAAGAGAGAGGACAAATAAAATCATAAGTATAAGAGGTTAAGTAACAACCAACCCCACAGAAATACAAAGAATTGTAAAGAAATACTATAGACAACTCTATTCCAAAAAAACGGGACAACCTAAACAACATGGACATATTCCTAGAGTAATACCACCTTTCAAAACTCAATCAGGAAGAATCAGAAACCTGAATAGGATGATAACTACCAATGAAATTGAAGCAGTAATAAAAAATCTTCCAGCAAATAAATCCCTGGTCCAAACGGCTTCATGGGAGGTTTACCAAATATTCAAAGAAGAACTAACATTGATCCTCCTCAGACTATTAAAAAAAAATTCAAGAGAAAGGAACACTTCTATGCTCCTTCTAGGAAGCCAGTATTATTCTAATCCCAAAGCCAGATAAAGACAATACAAAGAAAGAGAATTATAGGTCTATATGCTTGATGAATATAGATGCTAAAAATCCTCAATAAAATATAAGCAAATCTCATCCAGCAATACATTAAAAAGATCATACACCATGACCAAGTGGGATATATATTCCAAGGATGCAAGGCTGGTACAAAATCCGCAAATCAATAAATGTGATACATCACATAAACATATTGAAAGGCAAAAACCACATGATCATATGAATTGACACAGAAAAAGCATTTGAAAAAATCCAACACACTTTTTTTCTTAATAAAAACTCTCAGCAAAGTTGGAATAGAGGGATCATACCTCAACATAATAAAAGCCTTATATGACAAACCTACAGCCAACATCATACTAATTGGGAAAATACTAAAACCATTTCCCCTAAAAACAGAAACAAGACAGGGATGCTTACTTTCACCACTGCTGTTTGCATAGTATTGGAAGTCGTGGCCATAGCGATCAGATAAGAAGAAGAAAAAAAAGGTTTCCAAATTGGAAAAGAAGAAGAAAAACTGTCATTATTCGCAGATGACATACTATTGTACATAGAAAACCCTAAAGACTCCATCAAAAAACTACTAGATTTAATAAATGAATTTGGCAATGTAGCAGGATGCAAAATTAACTCCCAGAAATCTACGGCATTTATATACACCAATAATGTAAATAAAACATTCTCTTTCATAGAAAGAGAAACTAAAAAAAAAAAAAAATCCCATTTACCATTGCCACAAAAAAATTAAGAAACCTAGGCATAAACTTAACTACGGAGGTAAGAGACCTGTACAAGACAGAAAACTACAGGATGCCGAAAAAAGAGATAGAGAAAGACATAAACAAATGGAAGACTATACCATGTTCATGGATTGGTAGAATAAAAAATTATTAAAATATCCATACTACCCAAAGCAATCTATAGATTCAATGCAATCCTCGTTAAAATACCAACGCCATATTTCAGAGACTTAGAACAAACTCCACCAAAATCTATAAGGAAAGAGAAAAAGACCCCGACTAGCCGCAGCAATTCTGAGAAATAAGAACAAAGTTGGCGGGATCACAATACCACATATCAAGCTTTATTACAAAGCCACTGGTCTCAAACCTGCCTGATAGTGGCACAAGAACAGACATATAGACCAATGGAACAGAACAGAGAACCCAGAAATCCACCCAAACCATTATGTTCAATTAATATTTGACAAAGGAGGCAAGAGCATACAGTGGAATCAAGATAGTCTCTTCAATAAATGGTTTTGGGAAAATTAGACAGATACATGCAAAAAAATGAAGCTAGACCACAAAATTACACCATACACTAAAAAAAACTCAAAATGGATAAAAGAGTTAAACATAAGATGAGAAACCATAAAAATCTTAGAAGAATCCACAGGCAGCAAAATATCAGATATATATGATAGCAAAGCTTTACTGATACATCTCCCAGGACAATAGAAACTAAGGAGAAAATAAACAAAAGGGACTACATCAAAATAAAAAGCTTCTGCACAACAAAAGAAACCATCAATAAAACAACAACAAAGCCCACTAAATGGGAGAACATATTTGTCAATGTTACATTTGATAAGGATTTAATCTCCAAAATGTATAGGGAGCTTATATAACTTAATAAAAGGAAGGTAAACAATCCAATCAAAAAATAAGCAGAGGTCCTAAATAGACACTTTCCCAAAATAGACATACAGAAGGCCAAAAGACATATGAAAAAATGCTCCATGTCACTAATCATCAGAGAGATGCAAATCAAAACGACAACGAGGTACCCTCTCACACATGTCAGAATGGCTACCATCAACAAATGACAAGTGCTAGTGTGGATGTGGAGAAAAAGGAATCTGCGTACATGGCAGGTGGGAATGCAGACTGGTGCAGCCACTGTGGAAAACAGTATGGAGATTCCTAAAATAATTAAAAATGGAACTTCCTTTTGACCCAGTAATCCTACTTTTAGGAATATATCTCAAGAAATCAGAAACACCAATCAGAAAGAATATATACACCCCTATGTTCATAGCAGCACAATTTAGAATAGCTAAGATTTAGAAACAGACCAAGTGCCCATCAGCAGATGAGTGGATTAGAAAAGGGTGGTACAGCTATACAATGGAATACTACACTGCTGTGAAAAGGAAAGAACTTATAATTTGCAGCTGCATGGACTGACCTGGAGAGCATTATGCTAAGCGGAATAAACCAGTGGTAGAAAGATAAATATCATATGATCTCACTCGTTTGTGGAATATAATGAACAACATAAACTGATGAACAAAAATAGATCCAGTGACAGAGAAGCATCAGACCGCCAAACCTCAGAGGGGAAGCAGGGGACTAGGGGGGCGAGTACGAGATCAACCAAAGGACTTGTATTCATGCATATAAGCATAACCAATGAACACTGACAGGAGGGGGGTGAGGGCCTGTGCCGGGTGGCAGGAGCAGGTAGGGAGAAGTCAATGGGGGGAGGGGGGCGGGGAGGGAACAGAGACATATGTAATATTTTCAACAGTAAAGAATTAAAAAAAAACTTTTTATAGAACTAATTCTTTATCATCTCCTCTATCTCTTCAGACATTACTCTGAAATTATAATGAACCTCATCAGTTTATTTAACTTAAACATAGCTTCCTTGAAAATGATTTCACCATCAAACCAAACAAGTTCAAAATTGTGTAAAAGTTCAGATTGCCACTTCTCAGACAATAACAAGAAATCTCAGCCTACCTCTATATTTCTTTCTAATTGGACCAATTATACTACAAATTCTAATAGGTTTTCTTCTTTTTAAGACATCCTGCCATATCTAAGTGTGTCAGCTACATGGCATGATGCTCTTGAGTACTAGAGTAGGAATCAAAACCAGGAGTTCCAATTCCACTTGAGAATCAGTCATATCATTGGTTTTCTTGACACTCACAATATTTGTCTAAAGATGGAAGGAAAATAACCTGTTCTGCTTGTCCCAATTGTTGTTCTAAAGCATTTTAAAACAGTAAAAAGAATATAGCAATGAGTGGATGGGTACCAGCAACCAATTTTTCATTTTAATCATATCTGGACTTGAATAAGTATATTGTGATGTGCCTTTATTAACAGCCTAATAAAAACCAGCATAAGAAATCTAGAAGTAAATTGATCTATTGTACAAACTTTGGCATAACCATCACAAGTTAAATTAGGAGGGAACTGTGTTCAATGCAGAGGAAGGGGAGGGAAAACACTGAATTAGGAGACTGGATCTCATTTCTGGCTGCACCAATCAGTAACTTGCTATGGGAAGATGAGCAAATGAAAGATTTCTCTGGGGCTGTTATTTGTAACATGAAGAGCTTGACCTATTTGGTTTTTCTGAACCCTTTCAATTATAAAGATGATTGCAGCCTATCCCATCAGTCTTTCTTCAACAATGAAATGGAAAGAAGAATTAGCCTTTAGTCTATTTATTATAAGCAGTGATTAGTATCAAATGTTAGCTTTGGAAATGAGATAATATCTTAACATTCAAATAATAATGCTATTTTATGTTATTAAAATTATGTTATTAGTGGTTCTCAACCTTCCTAATGCTGCGACCCTTTAGTACAGTTCCTCATGTTGTGGTGACACCCAACCATAAAATTATTTTCGTTGCTACTGCATAACTGTAATTTTGCTACTGTTATAAATCTTAAATATCTGATATGCTATATGTGTTTTCCGATGGTCGCAACCCACAGGTTGAGAACCGCTGCTCTAGAACATACAATTCAAGAAAAGGCAAAGCCTTCTTCACTCTGCTGGGTGCTGTATGACGTGTAATAGGGAAATGAATCCTGTTTCAGATTGATGGCATCCAAGACCTAGGGCTGACTATCACAAAGTTCCAATTTCCTTTTCCACTGTTTTTATTGTACTTTGGAAGTGGCTAATCTGAATCTTATTTATATAGTTACTAATATTCCAACCATAAGAGCCATTCACAGTCAGAAGCTTTGCTCTGGGGGTACTATGCCCTAGCAGTGCGGGAAAGAACCAGTGACAACCCCCAATATTAAAGGAATCAGCAGCTACCCACTGTAATAGAAACTGATTTAAAGTACTGGTCCCAGATAGGAATCTCTGAGGAGTGTGTTAAGGGCCGCTGGCAAAATACACTTGGTTTAATTATGTCAGCTGAAACTCAGAGCTAAGGCAGAGCCACGCACTGAGGGCGGACCCAGTCAAGAGATTGGACACCACTCAGTCTGACTTTCCCGCCCAGTGTTAAAGGGATGGTTCTCATGATGTAACCAGGAACTCAAGGCCCACCCAGATGTGATGTAACTTCCTGTAATTCGAGTATATAATAAACTCCTTTTTAAAATATTTTTAATTTCTTTATTGATTAAGGTATTACATATGTGACCTCATTCTCCCCATAAACCCCCCCCCCACTCATGCCCTCACCCCCCTGTTATCTGTGTCCATTGGTTGGGCTTATATGCATGTATACAAGTCCTTTGGTTGATCTCTCCCCCTTACCCTCCAGTGCTGGCTCTCTCTGTCTGTCCTTCCACGAGAGGGCAGACGCACACCCAGCCCAAGCTTTTAATCTAATTTTGTGTCTGTCCTTTCATTTTTTCATTAATTCCAAAAGCACCTCCTAACTTATACGAACCATTTCACGTCTCTATCTCTGTGCGGGACGCGGAGAAGAGACCCCAGCCTGTCATAGGAGTGGGTAGGGGTAGTGAGTGGTGGCTGTATTTTATCCAATATACCAAGAATTGAATAGCATACTGTTTTATACATTAAAAAAGGGAAGAAAAAACATTCTTCCAACTAATCCATGGCAGTGATGTATCTCAGAGAAGTTAAAATGTGAATAAATGATCAGAGAATCTATGAAATACTGTAATATATATTGGGTTTTGTCATCCACTTGCCTGAATATATTTATCAAAGTAGATACTTTTTGACTATTAATAATTGTCCCAGTAATCTCCAGTATTACGTACAATGATAGAAAACATTACTAAAGGAAAAATGGGCATTTTCTGTTGGATAGTATGTCATTTAACAACACTTCAGCCTCTTCCTAGAATGGGTGGTTTCTGACATTTTTCTTCCTTCTGTTCCTTTTTTTTTTTGGAGGCAGAGGTTTAGTGTATTAGGCTAAGGAATGTAATTCCTTGGGTTAACAGGTAAACAAATACCTGTTCTCTGAATTCATAGCTAATCCCCTTCTTAGCATGCTATGGGAGACATGTGACATCATTATTTCATAAAAAATAATAGATGCATTAAACATTTACCAAGCAAAGTTGCTAATCTAAGGACCTACTCAAATCCCATATTAAATGCGAGGGTTTTATTGTCATCAATCCCACAGACTAACTGCAGCTCACTGTTGGGTATTATGAGCATTTCTAACAATGATAGTACTGCCTATCAAGTAGTCAAGCATCCCAAAGCAGCAGCACAGTAGCTTACAGGGCCACTAGGATCACTAATGCACATGCTAGGTTGGCTTGTCACATTTTTGTAAATTCAAAGTTACTGTTTATACCTAAAACTTTGAACTACTGAGGGGATCTCCAATAAAGTCCGATGGAGGGTGCTGGCATTTCATTCCCTGAGTGGACATCCACTTAAGTAGTAGACTGGCTGATGTGCCTCACTCCTGATCCCTGTGTCCATATGAAGGTCAGGGTACATTTGAGGAAAAGTGAGGTAGAGACTGGGTTTAACACTGGAACAGATGCTTTCCAAGGATTAAAATGAGGTGGATACAGTGAAAAGCTTGAGCTCTGTTGCTGCTACTTTGCCCCACAGGGCTGTTTGCTAGGCAAAGGGCCCTCAAAACAAGGAAGTGAGGTGTGCATATCAGGATAGGAGCCTGCTGGGGAATAAGGCAAAAGAAGACCACATGAGTCATAACTCCTATTCTTGGAACTATCATGTTGTGGGGAGGTTTCTTCTAGCACTCCTTGAATATGGTGTGCCTCCCACCCAATGTATAATTAATTACAGCCAAGAAGAGGCTATCGCAATACCAATTAAGTTAAAGACATCTGTCCCCTTTCCCTTTCCTTCCCTCCAGGTCCTCAAAATACCAGAGAAGAGAGAAATGGGAAAGGCAAGGGACAAAGAGCAAATCATGTCTCTCTCCTCACTCCACAATCATAAAGTCAAGCTTTTAGCAGAAGCTGGAGGAGCCGAAGAGGAAAATGTGAGCATAAAGCGAATACAACACTAAAGTTTTGAATGGAAGAGAATCGATAGTTTTTATGCTCAAGGTGCCTACCTATAAAGGTAAGAGATCTGCCTGTCTCTAAGGGACAGAGTTTAGATCATCACTGTAGAGTAGCTATACAAGGCAAGGTCTTTTTACATATGAGATTCGTGTCTTATGTGACCTGAAACTCTGATGCAGTATTGCCATGGAATCCTTGGGATTCTACCAGGTCCATTAGAAGAACTCCTCTGGCAAATTAATTCTAACAAGGAGCACTGATTAATTCTGAAATTCTATATGTGTCTTCAGTGTAATCATGGTTAAACAGCAGCATATTTGGAGGTTAAACAGAACATCACTAACTAGACACTGCTGTTTATAACATGCAGATTTATATTAAAGCTGTGGTACAAATTATTCTACAAGTGAAAAAAAAGGACCCATCAGTCCTATAGTACCCAGTCTCTGAGGGAATGTCTGAAAATGATGAACTGGCACTGGAAAAGGAAGCTGATGAGGTAACTTATCGTCAAGATTCACAGACTGCTGGCATGAGCAGGAGACACCCATACTGGAGCCAAACCCACTTCTTTGGGAATATACAGGCTGAAACTCTCCATATTAAGTTACTATCATAACCTGAAAAGAATAACTGAGATTACATAAGACTTATAATCTAAAAAGCCCAGCTGACACAGAATAAAGTTCACCAATAATTAAAAACAACACCAACAATATAATAAAAATTTTGACATAAATTATCATATAATGGACAAAGTGATACCTGCCTGTAGAAGTCAGATTTCCTCATCTCTCTAGTAGCTCATAATACCAACTGCATACAATAACATACTTTGGCCCCATTTAACTTATTCTCAAGAGATCCCCAAAAGAAATATAGAGAAAGCCTGTGGGAGCCCCAGGAAACCACCCTCATGTGGCTGAAGGGAAACTTCATTTTGGCTCCTCCCCCAGGAAGGTGTGGGATGGGTTTAGCAAAGGGAACGTCTGGGAAGATTTGGAAATGTATTGAGCATGGCTGGGAGATGGCTACAGGGCCACCCCATTCCTGCCCTCCATATGTCTATTCCCACCTCCTTTCCTTACTGAATTCCCTCATCCCTCAAAGGGCAAAGTTCTGAATTAGTGACTAGAGTGCCATCAATGGATCATGGGAAGCTAAGTGAAATAGGAGTTTCCCTAATAATCCTTAAGAATCTGAGTTTTTGCCTGTAAGAGCGATAAGTAATTTCCAGGAAACTAGTGATCAACTCTTAAATAACTAAGACATTGAGCATCTCTTGTAATCATTATCTCTACCCACAGTTGCTGACATGCTAGTTCCTGCCATGGGCTGTGAACTCAGAGATTTCCAATGTAGCTTTATATAGAAGGGAACTGCATACCTCTTTCTTCAATTTCTCTTTTAAACAATTTCCACAATAAACAAATTTAAATGGCAGCATGAGAATGAGAGGTATTATCTAAAAAGGAATCTCTGGGCTTGGATCTAAAATCCTTGGACAAGGAGACTACAAAATGGCAGCGAAGTGAGTAGATGATAAACGGAGACATTCCCAGAATCAAACTGGAAATACAAATAAATACAGAAGAACCACCTTGAAATATCAACTGAGGACTAGCTGGAGAGAACCCTGATAACCAAGGATGGAAAGTGGAGACCATATAGAGATTCATAGGAAGTGCAGAGGCACGCGAAAGGGCTGGTCGGGCTCCCACAGATAGCAGCTGAAGTCCTGGAGGGATATCTACAAACATATTGCTACAAGAGATGTCTGAGATTTGTTGCCTATGGTTTCTTCAAGGATTTTTATGGTTTCACGACTTACACTTAAGTATTTTATCCATTTTGAGTTTACAGCCCAAGTGCCCATCAGTAGATGGTGTATAAAAAGCTGTGGTACATTTACACCACGAATACTATGCAGTGGTAAAAAAAGAAGGCTATCTTTCCCTTTGAGACAACATGGAGGGAGCTGGAGAGTATTATGCTAAGTGAAATAAGCCAGTCAGAGAAAGACAGTAGCACATGATCTCACTTATATATGGAATCTAATGAACACAATAAATTGATAAAATAGACCCAGAGACATAGCAGCATGGAATAGACTACTGAATCTCAGAGGGTGGGTGGGTGGGAAGAGATCAAGCAAAGAACTCATATGCATATATTCATAATGCATGGACACAGACAATAGGGTGTTGAAGGCCTGGGGTGGGAGATGGGGGTGGGCTAGATGGAGTCAATGAGAGAAAAAAGGGAACATATGTAATACTTCCAACACAAAAGATTTAATTTTTAATTTTTTTTTTAAAGAGTGGTTGCCAGAGATGGGGATGGGAGATGGGTAAAGGAGTCAAAAGGGACAGATGATTACTAGAATTAGTGTGGTGATCATAAAAATATTAAATAACGCTATTGTACATGTGAAAATAATATAAGATTGTATAACAATTATACTTTAAAAAGAAATTTTAAAAAGGTACAAACTTTTAATTATAAAATAAATAAGTCATAGAGATATAATATACAGCACGCTGACAGTGACTATCCTATCTAATAAAAGAGAAACATGGTAATTAGCTGTAACTTTGCTACCCTTCCCATTGGCTAATCAGGGCGATATGCAAATTAACTGCCAACCAAGATGGTGGCCGGCAGCCAGGCAACTGACGGGAACAGGAGGCTTGCTTGCTCCAGTGACTGAGGAAGCCAAGGTTCCCTGCCTGCCGCTGCTGGGCTCTGAGCTGCTCTCTAAGAAACATTGTTGCAAATATAGAAGCTAAACAAAACCCAGAAACCTGCTTTCAGCCGGCAGGAATCTCAGAGCTGGAGTCACAACAAAATTTCAAATACAGAAGGTAAACAAAGCCCAGAAACCTGCTTTCAGCAGCCGAGGTCTCACAGCTAAAGCCGGCTCTCAGCTCCAGTGACAGCCATAGAAGGTAAATAAATCCCAGAATAAAAAAGAAAGAAAAAAGGAGAGGTTGGGAGCTTCAGTCACCCGCCAGCGTGAAAATGGCCCTCAGCCCCTCACCCAGACTGGCCAGGCACCCCAGTGGGGACCCCCACCCTGAAGGGGGTGTGACCAGCTGCAAACAGCCATCATCCCCTCACCCAGGCTGGCCAGGCACCCCAGTGGGGACCCCCACCCTGAAGGGGGTGTGTCCAGATGCAAACAGCCATCATCCCCTCATCCAGGCTGGCCAGGCACCCCAATGGGGACCCCCACCCTGATCCAGGACACCCTTCAGGGCAAACAAGCTGGCCCCAACCCGTGCACCAGGACTCTATCCTATATAGTAAAGGAGTAATATGCCTCCCAGCACCAGGATCAGTGGAGCCGCGAGGCCTCCTGAACCTGGGATCAGCAGAGCTGCGAGGCCTCCCGGCACTGGGATCAGCGGAGCCGCAAGGCCTCCTGGCACCAGGATCAGCAGAGCCTCCCAGCACTGGGATCAGCAGAGCCGCGAGGCCTCCCAGCCTGGGATCAGTGGAGCCACAAGGCCTCCCTAACCCAGGATCAGTGGAGACGTGAGGCCGCCTGGCACCAGGATCAGCGGAGCCATGAGGCCTCCTAGCACTGGGATCAGCGGAGCAGCGAGGCCTCCTAGCACTGGGATCAGCAGAGCCACGAGGCCTCCTGGCCCCTGGAGCAGGGTGACAGGGGGCAGTGCCCAAACCCCCTGATTGCCCTGCGGCTCTGTGTGTGACAGGGGGTGGGGCCACAACCTCCCTATCCGCCCTGCTCTGTTCATGAAAGGGGAAGGCACCCCAACCCCCTGATCGGCCCTGCTCTGTGTGTGACAGGGTGCAGCGCCCCAACCCCCGCATGGGCCCTGCTCTGTGTGTGACAGGGTGGAGCTGCAACCTCCCCATCAGCCCTGCCCTGAGTGTGACAAGGGGGAGTGCCCCAACCCCCTGATCGGCCCTGCACTGTGGGTAACAGGGGGCGGTGCCCCAACCTCCCCATCGACCCTGCCTTGAGTGTGACAGGGGGCAGCACCCCAACCCCCCAATCGGCCCTACCCTGAGCGTAACTGAGGGTGGCATCGCAACCTCCTGATTGGCCCTGCTCTGTGTGTGACAGGGTACAGAGCCCCAACCCCCCTGATGGGCCCTGCTCTGTTGCGTGACAGGGGGCAGCGCCCCAACACCCTGATCGGCCGACTCTGTATGTGACAGGGGTGGCACCACAGCCCCCTGATCCGCCCTGCTCTGTGTGTGACAGGGGGTGGCGCCACAACCTCCCCATCAAACCTGCCTTGAGTGTGACAGTGGGCAGCGCCCCAAGCCCCCAATCGGCCCTACCCTGAGCATGACTGAGAGTGGCATTGCAACCTCCTGATCCGCCCTGCTCTGTGCATGACAGGGGGCGGCGCCCCAACTCCCCAATCGGCCCTGCTCTGAGCCCGACCAGGAGCTGAGGGGCAGGCACCTAGGGATTGGGCCTGCCCTCTGCCACCCGGGAGTGGGCCTAAGCCAGCAGGTCGTTATCTCCCTAGGGGTCCCAGACTGTGAGAGGACACAAGTGGGGCTGAGGGACACCCCCCACCCCCGCCAGTGCACAAATTTTTGTGCACCGGGCCTCTAGTAATTAATAATACTGTATTGCATATTTGAAAGTTACTAAGAAAGTAGATCTTAAAATTTCTCATCATGAAAAAAAGAATACAAATTGTGTGATGATAGATGTTAACTAAACTTATTGAGGCAATAATTTTACAACATATACATATGTCAAATCATTATGTTGTGCACCTAAAGCTAATATAATGTTGTACATTAATTATATCTCAATTTTAAAAATCAATGTTAAAAAAGAAAATAAGTGAAAGACATAAAGGGAGATTTCACAAAAGGGAATATACAAATATGAAATAAGCACATGAAAAGTTGTTTGACATAATTATCCATTAAGGAAATAGAAATTAAAATGTGATATCCCTACACACCTATCAGAATGACTCAATCAAAACATAGTAACACCACCAAGTGCTGGCGAGTATGCAGATTACTCAACCACTGCTACAGGAAATGTAAAATGGAAATATGTACAATGAAAAATTAGTTTGCAGTGTCCTAAAGAAGTACATATATACTTATCATACAACCCAACAACTTTACAACCCCAGAGAAAAAAACAACTTATGTTCATATGGAAGCTTGTACATAAATATTTATAGCAGCTTTATTTGTAACAGCCCCAAACTGGAAACAACCCAGATGTCCCTGAAGGAGTGAATAATTTTTTTAAAAAATGTGATACATCCATACCATAGAATACTACTCAGAAATGAAAAAAATGAACTACTGATATACACAACTTGGATGAATCTCAAGAGCATAATGCTGAGTGTAAAGAGCCAATATCAAAAGGTTTCATATTATATGATTCCATTTATAAAACATTCTTGCAGTGACAGAATTACAGAGGTAAGGAAACAGATTAGCGATTACAAAAAGTTAGAGATGGTGAGTTGGGGAAGGGGGAGGTATGACTATTAAGAAAGAATTTTGTAAAACTGATGAACAAAAATAGAATCAGAGTCACAGAAGTATCTAACAGACTGTCCAACCTATGAGGGAAGTAAGGGGGCGAGGGGGTAAGAGATCAACTAAAGGACTTGTATGCATGCATATGAGCATAACCAATGGACACAGATAGTAGGGAAATGAGGGCATGTGCTGGGGGGTGGGGGCGACCTGGGAGAGGTCAATGGGGGGAAAAGGAGACTTATGTAATACTTTAAACAATAAAGAATTAAAAAAATAATTTTGTGGTAGTGAAAAAATTCTGCATCTTTATTACTACTGGTGATTATAGGATATACACACGTGATAATATGATATAGAATTATTCACAGAGTGTGTACCAATGTCAGTTTCCTTTTTTGATATCCTATATAATAAAAGGCTAATATGCAAATCGACTGAATGATAGAACTACCGGTCGCTATGATACGCATTGACCACCAGGGGGCAGACACTCAATGCAGAACCTGCCCCCTGGTGGTCAGTTCACTTCCAGAGGGGGAGCACCACTCAGCCAGAAGTTGGGCTCACAGCTGGTGAGCGCAGCGGCAGTGACGGGAGCCTCTCCCACCTCCAAGGCAGTCGGACATCCCCTGAGGTGTCCTGGACTGTGAGAGGGCACAGGCTGGGCTGAGGGACCCTCCACTTCAGTGCACGAATGTCATGCACTGGGCCTCTAGCTGTACTATAATTATGTAAGATGTAACCATTGGGGGGAACTGGGTAAAGGTTATAAGGAGACTCTCTGTATTTTCTGTGGATCTATAATAATCTCCAAATAAAAGGTTTAACAACACATAATGCATCCTTGAAAGTATAACTTAGACTTAGAGCATGAGATTTCTTAGAACTCAAGTCAAAATAAATACATCGTTCATTAATTAAAAATTAATGGCCTAGTATATAAGTGTTCATAGCAGCTTTATTTGTAATAACCCCAAACTGGAAACAACCCCAATGTCTAAAAAACGAATGAATTATTGGTACATGTAGTATGGATGTATCCGAACATAGTAATGCTGAGTGAAAGTAGTCAGACAAAAGAGTACATAATGTATGACTTCATTTATAAAAAATTCTAGAAAATATAAATGAATCAATAGTGACAGAAATCAGATCAATCATTGTCTGGGGGTGCTGTTTGTGGAGACAGGTGAGAAGAAGGAATTATATGGAGCAAGAATGAACTTTTGGGGATGATGAATTTGTTTACTATCTTGATTGTGGTGATGGTTTCATATACACTGAGTGGCCAGATTATTATGACCACCTGACGTTTGTAGGCAAATTAGGTATAATTTTGCGCTGAAGTTGCTAGAGGGCCAGACCATTATAAATAGGAAAGCATGTTGTTTACTACGACAGTAGAAGTGATTTTTTTCTGAAGATATGGGTAAACAATGCAATTTAACAGCCTTTGAACGTGGGATATATATTATTATGAGTGGCCAGATTATTATGACCACCTGATGTTTGTAGGCAAATTAGCCATACACTGCATCATATGGGATATGGAAGATGAAGGCCTGTTTGAACACCTTTGCTGTCTGCAGTTACTAAAATAAAATGCCTCCAATTCTCACAGGAACATAACGATTGGACAGTCAAGCATTGGAAAAAAGTCATGTGGTCCAATGAATTACATTTCCAGTTGCATCATGCAGATGGCAGAGTGAGAATTTGGCAGAAACAGCATGAAAGCATGCACCCCACATGCATGAGTACAACCCTTCAAGCTGGTGGGAGCAGTGTTATGGTTTGGGGCATGTTTTCCTGGCATGATTTGGGCCTTTTAATTTGTGTGGAACAACATCTGAATAGCACAACATACCTAAGTATCATTGCTGATCAAATTCATCCTATCATGTTGATGTTGTATCCCAATGGAGATGGCTTCTTCCAACAAGACAATGCGCCATGCCACGGTGCTCGTATTGTGCAGGAGTGGTTTCAAGAATATGAGGGAGACTTTACCTTGCTTAGGTGGCTCCCACAATCACCAGATCTCAATCCAATTGAGCATTGTGCGACAAAGTTAAAAGAGCCATCAGGCAGCTGGTTCCACAACCATCAAATCTCACAGAACTGGACAGTGCTACTCATCAGTCATGGTGTCAGATTCCTCGAATCACCTTTCAACATCTCGTGGAGTCAATGCCAAAAAGAATCACCTCAGTATTGAAGGCAAAAGGTGGCCCAACGAAGTACTGATTGGGTAGTCATAATAATATGGCCACTCACGTTCAAATATATCCTATGTTCAAAGGCTGTTAAATCACGTTGTTTACCTATGTCTTCAGAAAATAATCACTTCTACTGTCATGGTAAACAACCTGCTTCTCTATTTATAATGGTCTGGCCCTCTAGCAACTTCAGCGTGAAATTATAGCTAATTTGCCTACAAACGTCAGAAGGTCATAATAATCTGGCAACTCAGTGCATATCAAATATAATAAAGAACTAATATACTAATTAGACTGAACAGCAGAACAACCATCCAGACAACCTTCTGGACGACCGTCTGGATGACCTTCCAGATGAAGCCAGGGCTGCGAAGGCCGAGGGTCCCGCAGCTGCAAAGGCCGAGCCACTTGCATGAATTTCATGCATTGGGCCTCTAGTATATATATTTACCAAATTGTATACATGAAATATGCATGGTTAATGGTGTATATATATGTATATATATAAAAGCTCAGCAACTTTTATGGTGGAACAACCAGATGACCAGACTAGCCGGTTGCTATGACACACACTGACCACCAGGGGGGCAGATGCTCAATGCAGGAGCTGCACCCTGGTGGTCAGTGCACTCCCACAGCAGGAGTGCCGCTCATCCAGAAGCTGGGCTCATGGCTGGCGAGCACAGCAGCAGTGGTGGAAGCCTCTCCCACCTCCGTGGCAACACTAAGGAGTGGCGAGCCAAGCGGTAAGGAGTGAGCAGGCAGGTGGTAAGGAGTGAGCAGGCAGGCAGTAAGGAGTAGTGAGCCAAGCAGTAAGGAGCAAGCAGGCAGGTGGTAAGGAGTGAGCAGGCAGGCAGTAAGGAGTAGTGAGCCAAGCAGTAAGGAGCAAGCAGGCAGGTGGTAAGGAGTGAGCAGGCAGGCAGTAAGGAGCAGCGAGCCAAATGGTAAGGAGCGAGCAGGCGGGTGGTTATGAGCGAGCAGGCAGGCAGTAAGGAGTGAGCAAGCAGGTGGTTAGGAGCAAACAGGCAGGCGATTAGGAGTGAGGGGTCCTGGATTGTGAGAGGGCACAGACCAGGCTGAGGGAATTTTGTGCATTGGGCCTTTAGTGTCAATTATAATTCAACTAGAGGCCTGGTGCATGAATTCATGCATGGGTGGGGTCCCGAAGGGGGTAGGGGAGGGTTGGGACACAACTGGCCCTCCAGACAGGTCATGGGACACCCTTGCTGGCCCAGGATCCTGATCTGTCCCACTGACATTAGCGCTGCTTGTCAGGAACCACCTGGTGGCCACTTTTATATTGGTTTTTCCTTGTGGAGCATCTAGGGAGGGGAAGCAGCTGCAGTGCCTGAGACTGACTTCAAGAGCCCATCAGTGCTGTCAAGACCATGCCGGCAGAGCCGGTCCTTCAGTGCCTGTCCCGTTCTTCGAAGATTGGACCTGCAGGACTGCTAAGGGAGTGAGTGGCTGGCACCGGGCTGGTGGGCCACTGAGACGGGTAGTTCAGCTGAGTGGTGCTCCCACTGTGGGGGCAGCTACTGCATTGAACGTCTTACGCCTGGTGGTTTGTGTGCATCATAGTGACCAGTTATTCAGGTCGTTCTGGTCGTTCGGTTGTTTGGTCGCTTAGGCTTTTGTATATATAGATAAGGTTTAAAAACTCAGTAGCTTACACAAATCCGTAATAACCATGGAAAAGAACATTCCATTTACAATAGCAACAGAACAATACTTAGGAACAACCTTGAGCTCTTAGACCTTGAGCTCTTTTACCTCTGGGTTCCTCTCTATCTATCGAGATAAAAGCCCCTATCCTTAAAACTTCAGCCATAACATTTTACTTCTGTGATAAAATTTCATGTCCCTCTAACACATCTGACATCAATTGTTTAGTATCAAGTGTTATTTTCATGGCACACAGGAATGCATCTTTATATAATGGCTACCTCCTGCAATACAATTTAGAAGTTCAAAGCAGTTCTATAGAATTTATACCGCTGCCTTGTGCTTTCCCATCCTTGCTCTCCTTGAATAGCCTGTGGACTAGTGTAAAGAGAGGTGAAGAGGACTGTTCTCACAGAGTGGGGAGAGGAGTTCAGGTAAGTATTTTCTTTGGTAGGAGAAGTAAACCATTTTAAATTAGTGTCAGTATCTATTAGCTTCCTCCACACTGTCTCTTTGATTAGACAGAGTAAGGGGATGATGTCAACTATAACTTTCCCTGAATGAAGCTTCCTATGAAACAAACACTTGCTTCCCCTTGCTAAGAGGACAAATGTCAGTTCAGCAGAGTCCTATGGAAAGGAGACCTGCACAGATAGGCCAACATACAGGGATGTGAATCTAGCCCTCAATCCATACAGTAGTTTGTTAGATGCCACTTTCAGAGTTCTTCAGAAGGGTAACTTTTAATTGCTAGCAATGCATACCGTTTGGGAATGCAGATTTCAAACATATATCACAAAGGTAGGCAAATCTGTGAAAAAAAATTTTAAATGACAACATACTTACAGTTTTTTCATTATTTTCAAAAGCTTCTCTTGCTTCTTCAAATGTGCAGAATTCTTCTTTGCATTCACGCTCAATATTTCCCTGTCTTATTTCTTCAAAAAGTCCATTAGCTCTTGGGTAGCGTTTTAGTACCGTATTTGCTTTTCCTCCCGTGAGGAAAACTAAAAAGAGATACAATAATAAGCATACACTTTTAATAAAAAATGTGTAAAGTTAATATACAAGATGAAAACTGCTAGATACTCTTTAGAATACAGAGTCAACATCCTAAACCTCTTTCTGTGTGAGTCAGGAATGAAGTAGCATTTAGCTCCAAACCATCACATCTGCCATCTTCCTCATCAAGTTAGTATGTCCTTTCAGTAACAGGTGGTCTGGGCAGGGACAGTGATATAGTTTACTATGTTATATTCAGACTTTAGCACGTTCTTGCCAACCATGGGTGTTTAAATATAGTAACAATGATACCACCATTTATACCTATTATTATAAGTTGATACTCTCAGGTACTGTTCTGTTGGATAGCAGCAAGCAAACCAAAATCCAGTCTCTAGATCATCGATTCTCAACCTTCCTAATGCCGCGACCCTTCAGTACAGTTCCTCATGTTGTGGTGACCCGCAATCATAAAATTATTTTCGTTGCTAATTCATAACTGTAATTTTGCTACTGTTATGAATCGTAATGTAAATATCTGATATGCAGGATATATTTTCATTGTTACAAATTGAACATAATTAGAGCATAGTGATTAATCACAAAACAATATGTAATTATATATGTGTTTTCTGATGGTCTTAGGCGACCCCTGTGAAAGGGTAGTTCGACCCCCAAAGCGGTCGTGACCCACAGGTTGAGAACCGCTGCTCTAGATAATCAGTCTTTGTCCCTTAACTAAAAAACACAAATAAAACTCCAACTGACCTAATCATATGAACAAAGAGGAGATTTACTTGTATGAAAAAGAAGAGGTGACAAAACAACATCAAGAAATTAAGATAAATTTAGCCATAATTCATTCCAAGGAACACTAATAATAATTTTGCTCTAAATTCACTTAAGTTAAATATATTGAGACAATATATTCAACCCCATTTTACTGTCCTTCAGAAAAAGAAAATACTGCATGACTCAGAGGCATTTTATATAAACATTCAAAATGCACATTTATGATATCCAATAAAATAAAGGCAGGAGATACACAGTTATGGGGAATTATTTTTATTTTTACATACTGATTCATTTTATTTATTTTATTTTTTAACAAGTTAACAGTTTTTGGTTGCTTGTTTGTTTTTAGCACATTTCTATTGATTTCAGAGAGGAAGGGAGATGGAGAAGGAGAGAAAGAAACATCAATGATGAGAGAGAATTATCAATAGGCTGCCTCCTGCATGTCCCACACTGGGGAATGAGCCCCCAGCCTGGGCATATACCCTGACCAGGAATCAAACTGTGACCTCCTGGTTCATAGGTTGACATCCACGCTGGCTGTCAAAGTATACTTCAATAACATTTCCCTAAAAGTGTCATGTTTGTTTGCAGAGACACTAGAAATTAATCTCCACTACTGCAAAAAAATTAGAAAATTCCCTAATCTGATACACTTCTAACATGGGGAAAAGCACATTACAGATCCTTCAAGATATTTAAAAACGTCTATATGTTGCAAAGAATATATTGATGTAAATAAAAAAGTGAATGTTCTTTTAAAAATAACAATATCAATGAATTTAAGGTTTACCTCATTATAGAGATGTATTTACTTTATATGAGATATAGATTTATTACTGACTAGTGGCCCGGTGCACAATATTTGTGCATAGAGTGGGGTTCCCTCAGCCCAGCCTACACCCTCTCCAATCGGGGACCCCTTCCTGGATGTCTGACTGCTGGTTTAGGCATATCCCTCTCGCAATCTGGGACTGCTGGCTCTTAACTGCTCACCTGCCTGCCTTTCTGATCACCCTTAACCACCTCTGCCTGCCTGATCACTCCTAACCACCTCTGCCTGCCTGTCTGATTGCCCCTAACTGCTCCCCTGCTGGCCTGATTGCCCCTAACTGCCTCTTCCTGGCTCCACACCTGGAACCTGGGCTTCCCTCCCTCTGGCCAGCCACAGGCACCCAGGACCCAGGCCAACTTCACCCAGGCCAGCCGTAGACACGGGATCGCGGGCGGGTGGCTTCGCCTAGGCTGCAGCTGCAGGCACCAGGGACCACAGGGTGTGTGGCTTGTCCCTTTCTTGGGCCAGAGGGACAGGCGCAGCTGCTGGAACCTGGGACCGTGGTGCGAGTGGCTTATCCCTCTCCCAGGCCGCAGCCTGGCTGGGCCCCATTCCTCTCTACCAGTGTTGAGTGTCTGAGCCATTATGGTGTGATGGCATGAGGGTGTGATGACTATTTGCATATAGCTCTTTATTATATAGAATTTTAACTTGTCACGGTTTGTCTTCAAGTGGATATTATACCACTTCACACCTTGTATAGAAACTTCACTGTAACAAAATTTCATCTTTCCCGGGCAATCTTTGTGTTATTGGTGTCATGTATTTTACTTTCACAGATGTTATAAAACTGACATTACATTATTATTTTTTGAAATAGTTAATTATCTTTAAATATATTTAAATAATAAGAAACTTCTATTATATTTTTTCCTATGCATTTACTTTCTTTGGTGTTTTCCATTTCTTGGCATAGATCAGTGATGGCCAACCTATGACACGTGTGTCAGGGGTGACACGCGAACTCGTTTTATTTGGTTGATTTTTCTTTGTTAAATGGCATTTAAATATATAAAATAAATATCAAAAATATACATTTTTGTTTAACTATGGTTGCAAATACCAAAATATTTCTATATGTGACACGGCACCAAAGTTAAGTTAGGGTTTTTCAAAATGCCGACACACCGAGCTCAAAAGTTTCGCCATCACTGGCATAGATCATTCTTTCTATGTGGAAAAATTTTATTTCTGCTTGCAGGACTTCTTTTAATATTTCTTACACTACAAATCTGCTGGTGATAAAAAAAAATTCAACCTTTTATATATGAAAAATATATTTTAACTATTTTTAAAAATATTTTCACTCAGTCTAGAATTATAAATTGAAAGGATTTTCCCCTCTTGTGAATACTTTAATGATGTTGCTCTACTATCTTCTCCCTTACACTGTTTCTGATGAGAAATCTTTTGTAATCCTTATGTTTATTCCTGTGTATAGTGTGTCTCTTTTCTTCTGACTACTTAAAAGATTTTTCTTTTCATCATTGGTGTTGAGCAATGTGATTTTTTAAAAATATATTTTATTGATTTCTTTTTACAGAAGAAAGGGAGAGGGATAGAGAGTTAGAAACATTGATGAGAGAGAAACATCAATCAGCTGCCTCCTGCACACCTCCTACTGGGGATGTTCCTGCAACCAAGTTACATGTCCTTGACCAGAATAGAACCTGGGAACTTTCAGTCCGCAGGTTGATGCTCTATCCACTGAGCCAAACCGGTTAGGGCAAGCAATGTGATTTTTCTTTGTCTTGATGTAGCTTTCTTTATGTTCTGTGCTTGCTATTCACTGAACTTCTTTGATCTGTGGGTTTATATTTTTTACTATATTTTGCCAAATTTGGAAATTTTTGAATCATTCTTTTTTCAGATGATTATATATATAGAAGTTCGGGTCTCTAGAGGGGGCTGGGGAGGAAGAGGAGTGAACCAAACCATAGGGTCAGGACCTCAGCAGGCAATTGAGTGTGGGGACAGCCAGCAGGGACATCCTGCAGTGGCCAGTTTGTGACCAGCTGCCTGAGACTGTCTCGTTCCTGGGCTCGGGGGGTTTCACGCATCTGATCCATGCTTCCCAGCAGTGTGGTGCCCGTCGGGGCTCTCCATAACTTATGGGGAAGGCACGGCCTGGGGAGTTGGAGCCTGGATCCTGTGCAGTAACCAGATCCGGGCATTGGGAATGCGGCCAGTTCTCTGCAACCTGAGCCGCCCCACTGTTGCATCGCCGGAGCAGTCATGGTGCCTTCTTCCTCCACAGTCTCCTAAACTTGCAGCAATGGAGGTGGGTTGTCATAGCTTTGGGTGAACAGACATGGAAGACCCCTAGGTGATAGTAGGCATGAGGTGCTGGCTGGGGAGGCAGTCGTGTGGGTTTTTGTGAAGTGCTCACTGTCACAGCTTTGGAAGCCTCTTTCTTAGCTCTCAGAGAGCTCAGTGGTGAGGAAAGACAGGTCTTGTTCTGTGTTGCAGTTTCCATGGGAAAACTCGCCATTGGGGGTGTTAGAGGGGTTGGCCGGGAGCACCTGTGGCAGAGAGACACCCTTCTCCAGTAACCTCTTCACAGACGGACTCATTGCCGGATGCCCAGGAACTGCTCGGCAGATCCCTGCTGTTCCACAGAGTTCTCTGAGCAGCCATCCATCTTCTGCGGGAAGAAAGGTGTGTGCTTGTGCACAGTCACTGTCCGGCCCTGGGCAGTCAGGGGCAACCCGGCCTGGATGTGTTCTCCCACTGGGTTCGCAGAGGTTGGACAATCGTTGTCCAGAATTCCCTTGTTTAACAAATAAAGTTAAGTTCCCAGTGAGGCCCCTGGTTAGAAAGGGAGGGAGTTGGGGAGAGGAGGAGGAGCCGAGCTGCTTCTTCCCCACCTGCCAGAAGGTGTGGAGCCCAAGGCATGACCTCCAGTCTGCTCAACTGCCCCGGGAGGCTGCTTCTGGAGAGACTGTGAAGGCTGGGCTCTGCTCCTGTGTCTTGGTGTGTCTAAAAACCAGGAGGCAGAGTCGTGCTCTCACCTAGGCCTCCAGGCAGTGGCCTCCTGGTTCTCGGCAGAGACAGTGGCCCTGGGGTGTGACTGCCCCTCAGTGGTTGGAAGCATGTGTAGGAGCTGCCAGCAGGCAAACCATCAAACTCGTTGCTCAGGCAACGACGCTAGTGTCCCACTTGGTGGCTATGGGCGCTGCCATCCTTGTCGTGGAGTGATGGTTAATTTGCATATCCCCTCTTTATTAGATAGGATAATTTTCTAAAGTATCCAAATTGATACCAACTAGATGAACCTATACTAGATTGAAAACCATGGTGCACTTCCATAAGTGTTTCCTTTTTTATGTACCTCACAAGGTTAACCATCTATAAAATTAATCAGTGATAAAATATCATTAGAAGAAATTTTTAAAATTGTGGTAAGTGGTATGAAGGAAACTAAAAGGGTTATATTGAGATTAAGAATATCAGTGGAGAGGAGAAAATGGAGACTGAACAGGAAGACATGTCAGGCACCTTGTCCCAGAGCAAGGTTGGAAATACAACTAAAAAGGAGAACATTCACCTGGAATTTCCAACTGTGGTTCAGCTGAGGAGGTGACTTATAACAAAGAAGAACAGAAGGTACCTGAAAACCCGTAGGAAGAGTGAGATCACGAGAGGGGGGTTGCCCAGAGCACACACACTGGCCTGTGGCAGCAGTGGTCCAGCAGACTGATGAGCAGCACCTTTGGACCTATGGTGGCATGACCTGCAGCACACATAGCATGCAAGGAGCTATGAAAAGTAGCAAGACTGATGGTGGCAGCAGAGTCTAGACCTGGCAGAACAGAGCCAGTGGGGAGAAAGCTGCATCTTTTATTCCCTTTATATTTTTCTTTTTTTTTATCTCTAAACCCATAGCACAAGAATTTTCATTTGCAACTACACACCCAAGGCACTGGTGCAGGAAAGGAGGTGTGGACTTGAGGTGCCTGAAAAGAGGTGGGGAAGGGAAGCAGGGCCGGGAGAATTGGAAAAGTAGTAGCCAGAATGAGAAGATGGCTGCCAAAAGGAAGGCAGGCTGCAAGACAGTTTGAGAGTGAGAGAACGAAAGGAGAGTGTGTGGACGTACTGAGAGTATAAATTTGTGAGTGAGCAATAGCTATACTCCAGGGGACTGTTGGAGACTGCCAGATCGGGCTCCCATCACCAGGTAGCCTCCACTGCTGCTGAGGTCTCTCCCAGAGCAGCCAGCTTAGCCACGGAGACCGCGCCATCTTGAGTGGCTGATATCAAAAGCGTATACATCCAGAAACCCTGCAACCACGGCACCCAGGGTCCAGCTACGAACCTAGGAACACTGGATCTCAAGCAGCGAGGATACTTGGACTCAGACGAGCCCTGCTCCTCCTCACGGAAAGGTCAGATTTTGCCCAGATAAAGTGTGGTTTGTAATTCAGGTTGGAGAAAAGAACGCGCGCGTGGGGGAAGTCTGCGCCCCACAAAGTCCTCGGCCGGTGGGGCCAGCGTGATCCGTGAGTGTGGAAGGGGTCCCACAGGGCTGCTGGCAGAAGGGAACTCTAAAATTCAGCCCATAGCTGGACTGGATCCAAAAAGGCAGCCTCAGATTTTGCCAGTGTGCTGGCTGCTTAGTGCCAGGGGAGAGAGGACGTGCAGAAGAGACTTTGGGAGAATTGTGCACTCTGGCTCTTTTTGTTTGTTTGTTTGTTTTCTCCTTAAATCTTTGCTTTTGGTTATTAAACCCAGTACATAGGATCGCCCATTTGGGGTCACTCAGAGAGACTGCAGAGGAAAGTAGTTTTTGTGGAACCTGCGAATCAGAGCGGGGAGTAACGCCCAAGGAACCATCTCTAGGGTAGTCGACTCTTCCAAACCAGTATTAAGTGTGATAGAGAAAAAAAACCTAAATACTGGCTAGAGAGGACTTGTAGCCTCGGAGGTCAATCCAGAAGCACTGCCACCCAGGGGCTGAACCACGAACTGACCCTTCTGTAAACACAAATAAAGGCAGACTGGGAAACAAAGAAATACTGTCTGCTTTAAAATTAGGACTGTGGTTTACAATACAGAGGAACAGTGTATTGCAGGGAACTTCAACACTATCCTGAATACCTGACAGGACTAAGGCATGTCAAACAGAAGAGTAGAGGAAGTGAATGACCTTCACTACTGCACATTTTTATTTTTTTCACCTTTTACTTAAGAAACTATTTTTTTTCTTTTTTCCTCACCTGATTTTACCTTTTCAATTACTACATTTTTATTTTTAACCAGTATTATTACTACTACCATTTTACCTTTTTTTAAAAAAGTGTCATTTTATTTTCTCTTTATTTTATTTTAGGATTAGTGTTCTACATTCTATTTTCATCTTTCCTTTAGCATCATTTCACTCTTCTCAACTTTACCTTTATGCCAAAACTGTCTTTCTGACTTTTCCCCTTCTGTTGTCCTGTTTCTCTTACCCTATTCCTGCTTTAGATTTTCCCTATTCCTTTTTGTATCCTGTTAAAATTTCACCCTACTTATATATCTAATTTCCAATCCCCTGCTCTAAGTACATACACACCTCTCTCTTCTCTTTCTTCACAATCTAAATTTTTTTTCTTGCTGTCATTTTGTTGTTGTTTGCTTCATTGTTGATTATATTGGGTTTTTGTTATGCTTGTTTGTGAAATTGTTTAGCTTTTTCTTTTTATTTTATTGTTGGGTTTTTTTTCCGTTTTTTTTTTTTTTTTTGCTTCTGTTTTCCCTCACCTTGCTTGATATTAGTTGTTTGTAGTTTGCAATCATCTCTAGGTAACTGCTGCTGGAATTTGTTGGGATTATTGGCTGTTCTATTGGAGTTTTTTCCCCATGTAAATAGTTTCTTCCACTCTTCTATTTCATTTTCTTTCTTCTCTCTTACCTTTTTCCCCCCTTTTCCCAATTTCATTTTTGCACTCTTTTTTTTCTTTTTCTATTTTTTCTTTTTCTCTTCTTTCTTCCTTACCCCCTAATTCTATTTTCTCTGGTGGTCACCTTTATTTAGGTTATTAGTATCTTGAATACATGTGTGTTCATTGCCTTGTGCGTTGTGCCTTGTTGTGCTGTATTTTGTGCCTTTAAATCAACACAGCAGAGAAGGAACTACATAACCAAACACCTGGAGAAGAGATGTCATGGGGAGACTAAAGAAACAGCCGGCATATGAAAGAAAAAAAAGGCATCACCAGAAAAGGAAGTAAACGAAATGGAGGCAATGGAGGCAAGAAACCTGTCAGAGAAAGAATGCAGAGAAATGGTCATAAGGTGGATGAAAAGAATGGAAGACAAATTCAACAATATGTGTAGAAACCAAGAGGGAATGAAGAAAAACCAAGAAAAAATGAAAAATGACATCACTGCTATAAAGACCTCAATAGAAAGCATCAACAGTAGACTAGAAGAAGCAGAGGACTGCATCAGTGAGCTAGAAGACAAGGTAGGAAAAAATACCCAAACAGAACAGCTTCTAGAAAAAACAATTAAAAAGCAGGAGGAGTGCCTAAGACAACTCTGGGACAACACGAAATGAACAACATCTGCATAATAGGGGTGCCAGAAGGAGAGAAAACTGAGCAAGGAAAGGAAAACCTGTTTGAAAAAATAATGACAGAAAACTTCCCTGATATAGAGAAGAAAAAACTCACATAAATCCAAGAAGCTCACAGAGTGCCAAACACAATGAAACCCAAAGACCGAAGCCAAGGCACATTATAATTAAATTGGCAAACACAAACAACAAAGCAAGAATTGTAAAAACAGCCAGAGAGAGAAAGAAAGTTATCTACAAAGGATCCCCCATCAGACTAGCAAATGATTTCTCAACAGAAACACATCAGGCAAGAAGAGAATGGAATGAAATATACAAAGTCATGCAAAGGAAGGGTCTGAATCAAAGAATACTGTA
Source organism: Myotis myotis (assembly GCF_014108235.1). Taxonomy (NCBI): domain Eukaryota; kingdom Metazoa; phylum Chordata; class Mammalia; order Chiroptera; family Vespertilionidae; genus Myotis; species Myotis myotis. The sequence continues at coordinate 75,801,134 of NW_023416346.1, read as the reverse complement.
CCCAGCAAGGTTATCAATCAAAATTAAGGGTGAAATCAGGAGCTTCACAGACAAAAAAGGACTACGGGAGTGTATTAGCACCAAACCAGCAATGCAAGAAATGCTAAAGGATCTGCTGTAAAAAGAAAAAATAGGAAATGAAGAAGGAACATGGGGGTAAAGAATAAAAATGGCAACAACCAAGTATCTATCAATAATAACTTTAAATGTAAATGGATTAAATGCCTCAATCAAAAGACATAGGGTAACTGAGTGGATAAGAAAACATAACCCATATGTCTACTGTCTACAGGAAACCCACCTCAGAAAAAAAGATGCACACAGACGGATGGTGAAGGGATGGAAAAAGATTTTAAAAGTGAATGGAAATGAAAAAAAAGCTGGGGTATCAATACTTATATCTGACAAATTACATCTCAAAGTGAAGGACATAAAAAGAGATAAGGAAGGCCACTTCATAATACTAAAGGGAGCAATCCAACAAGAAGAAATAACTCTGGTAAACATATACGCACCCAATATAGGAGCACCCAAATACATAAAAAAACTTCTGGAGGAGATCAAGGGAGAGACTGACAGCAATAAAATCATAGTAGGGGACTTTAATACCCTACTATCACCATTGGACAAATGCTATAAACAAAAATTAAGCAAAGAAACAGCAATCCTAAATGACTCACTAGATCAGATGGAATTAATTGACATCTTCAGAACATTTCACCCGAAAGCCACAGAATATACATTCTTCTCAAGTGCACATGGGTCTTTTTCAAAGATATACCATATATTATGTCACAGGCAAAGTCTCTTTAAATTCAAGAAGATAGAAATCATATCAAGCATCTTCTCAGATCACAATGGCATAAAACTAGAAATCAACTACAATAAAAACAATCCAAACAAATCAAACACATGGAGACTAAATAGCATGCTATTAAACAATGACTGGGTCACCAGAGAGATCAAAGAAGAAATAAAAAACATCATGGAAACAAACAACAAAGAAAACACAACAATCCAAAACCTATGGGACACAGACAAAGCATTCTTCAGAGGGAAGTTCATAGCTTGACAAGCCTACTGCAAAAAAAAAAGGAACAATGATAATAAATTACCTAACCCTACAACTGAAAAAGTTAGAAAGAGAGCAACAAGAAAAGTCCAGTGTAAGCAGAAGGAAGGAAATAATAAAGATCAGAGCGAAGATAAAGGACATAGAGACAAAAAAAAAAAAAAAAACAACACAAAAAAAAACAATACAAAAATTCAAAAAAACCAAGAGCTGGTTCTTTGAAAGAATAAACAAGACTGATGAACTTCTAGCCAGACTCACCAAGAAACAAAGGGAGAGGACCCAAATAAACAAAATCAGAAATGAAAGAGGAGAAATAACAACAGACCCCACAGAAATACAAAGGGCTGTCAGAAAATACTATGAACAACTCTACCCCAACAAAATAGACAACCTGGAGGAAATGGACATATTCCTAGCAAAATACAACATTCCAAAACTCAATCAGGAAGAATCTAGAAATCTCAATAGGCCAATAACTATGGAAGAAAATGAATCAGTAATAAAAAAGATTCCATCAAACAAAAGCCCAGGGCCAGATGGCTTCACAGGGAAGTTTTACCAAACATTAAAGGAAGAACTAAAACCTATCCTCCTCAGACTAGAACAAAAAATCCAAGAGGAAGGAACACTTCCAAGCTCATTCTATGAAGCCAGCATCACCCTAAAACCAAAATCATGTAAAGAAAACACAATGAAAGAGAATTACAGCCCAATATCCCTCATGAACATAGATGCCAAAATCCTCAGCAAAATCCTACCAAATCGGATCCAGAAGTACATCAGAAAGATTGTACACCATAATCAAGTAGGATTTATCACAAGGATGAAAGGATGGTACAATATCTGCAAATCAGTAAACATAATATATCACAAAAACAAATTGAAAGAAAATAACCACATAGTCATATCAATTGATGCAGAAAGAGCATTTGACAAAATCCAAGACCCATTTTTGATAAAAACACTCAGCAAAGTGGGAATAGAAGGATCATACCTCAACATAATAAAAGCCATATATGACAAACCCACAGCCAACATTATACTCAAGGGGAAAAACTAAAACCATTTCCCCTAAGAACAGGAACAAGACAGGGATGCCCCCTCTCACCACTCCTGTTCAACATAGTACTGCCAGTATTACCCATTGCAATTAGACAAGAAGAAGAAATAAAACGCATAGAAATTAGAAATGAAGAAGTAAAACTGTCCTTATTTTCAGATGACATTATATTGTACAAAAAAAAACCAATAAAAACTCCATCAAAAAACTATTGGACTTAAAAAATGAATTCAGCAATGTAGCAGGATACAAAATTTAAGCCAAGAAATCTATGGCATTTCTATACACCAATAATGAACTTTCAGAAAGAAACACTAAAAAAGTAGTCCCGGGACTTCCAAAATGGTGACCAGCAGGAAGGTAGGGAGGGAGAGAGTGTGAGAGTTCAAGGAAGTGATAGAGGAGTGTGTGGACTTGTGTGGTGTGTGTGTATGAGCTAGGGACAGTTAGATTCTGCAGGTCTTCTAAGGGGCTGCTAAACCGGGCACTCTTAGGCGGCGGAGTCCCGCTCCCTGTGCGGACACTCCTGGGCGGCCAGCACAGGCAAGGCGACCACCCCATCGTGGGAAACAGAGCTGCTTGAGATTAGGATACTGGCCTCAGCACCACCCAGTCTGATCTCAGACGCATACCAGGACCCTGCAGCCACTGGGGACAGAGACCTGTGACCACAGCTACAGACCTGGGGACACCAAAAGTTCAGAAATCCCCGCGGCAGATCCATGAGTAACAGAGCCCATCCCCCCTTCCCACAGGCTTGCGGGCAGCACCTGAGTAGCAAACTGATAGACCTACCCCTTGCCTGGGCACCAGTGCTCCAAGAACTTTAGCCTGGAAGTGCACCTGCACCTTGGAACTGATCCTACTCGCACTGCCAGCATCTGAGCCCTGGGATGAGAGCAAACGCGCGAACCCAAGGAACTGAGCCTATGTGAACTGCCGGCTTCTGAGCCCTGGGCTGGGAGCAATCGCGCGAACACCGGGAATTTGTCCCACTTATCACAGGCCCAGGAACCCCGATTCTCTGGGCAGGAGGCAGCACCAAGCACCAGTGACTTGACTGTGTTTCTTTTCACCTGCGCCTGAGATCCTGATTTCCTGGGAATTCATACTAAGAGCCAGTGACTCCAATTCCTGGTGCAAGGGCACACAGGGACCCTGATTCTCAAGGCAAGGTCACGCGAAGCAACAGAGACTCTGATACTGGTTTCTGGGAACTCTGACTCCTGGTGCACGCTAGGGGGCTCTGGTTTTCAACACGCTTCAGGGGGGTCTCTGTTTCAGCACTGTGCAGGCAGGGTCCCTGATTCTAAGGGCGTGTACGAGGCCACTTTGAGCGCTGACAACACTGACTCTGAGCGAGCCTGGTTCCCACCAACTCACAACAACCACACATCTTAGTGTCAGAGCTCTTCAGTGACTCTAAGGTGGTGGGAGGCTCCCACTGCACACGGCCCAGGCCCAGGCCCACACAACTCGACGTTTGAACCATAGGGAGATAGTCAGAATGAAGAGATGAAACAACACCCAGAGGAAAGACAATGAGGAGTCACCAAGAAAGGACATTAATGAAGTTGAAGCATGCAACATGACAGAAAAAGAATTCAGAATAATGCTTGTACAATTCATTCACCGGATGGATGAGAAAATCAACAACCTATGCAAGAATCAGGGAGAAATGAAAAGTGATATAGCTACAATAAAAAACACCATGGAAAGTTTCAACAGCAGACTAGAAGAAGCAGAGGACTGAATTAGTGAATTAGAAGTTAGGCAGAGAAACAAGCTCAATCTGAGCAGCAACTGGAGAAAAAAATTAAAAAGCAGGAGGAGAGCCTAAGGGAGCTTCGGGACAACATGAAACGAAGTAACATACGCATAATAGGGCTGCAAGAAGGACAAGAAGAGCAGCAAGGATTAGAAAATCTATTTGAAGAAATAATGTCAGAAAACTTCCCAGATATGGGGAAGAAAAAAGTTACACAAGTACAGAGAGTCCCAGGCAAGATAAACCCCAAAAGACCCACACCAAGACACATCATAATAACGATGGCAAAAGGACAAGACAAAGACAGAATCTTAAAGGCTGCAAGAGAGAAACAGAGAGTTACCTACAAAGGATCCCCCATCAGATTATCAAATGATTTCTCAACAGAAACACATCAGGCCAGATAAGAATGGACAGAAATTTACAAAGTGATGCAATGCAAAGGGCTGAATCCAAGAATACTCTATCCAGCAAGGCTATCATTCAAAATTGAAGGGGAAATAAGAAGCTTCACAGACAAAAAAAGGCTAAGGGAGTTTATCACCACCAAGCCAGCAATGCAAGAAATGCTAAAGGGACTGGTGTAAAAATAACAGCTAAAAAGCCCAGAAAGAAAGCAGCCACAAATAAAAATAGAAATGGCTACAAACAAATACCTTTCAATAATAACGTTAAACGTAAATGGACTAAATGGTCCAATAAAAAGACATAAAGTGGCTGAATGGATAAAAAAACATGACCCATATATTTGTTGTCTACAAGAAACCCACCTCATTAGAAGGGACTCACACAGGTGAAGGGATGGAAAAATGTCTTTCAGGCAAATGGAAATGAAAAAAAAGCTGGGGTAGCAATACTTATATCAGACAAAATACAACTCAAAGTGAAGCCATAACAAGAGATTAGAAAGGCCACTTCATAATACTAAAGGGATCAATACAACAAGAGGATATAACCCTGATAAACATATATGCACCCAATGCAGGAGCACCCACATACATAAGAAAACTCCTGGAAGATATCAGGGGAGAGATCAACAACAATACAATCATAGTAGGGGACTTTAATACACCACTGACATCACTGGATAAATCCACTAGACAAAAACTCAGCAAAGAAACAGCAATCCTAAATGACTCAATAGATCAGATGGACTTAATTGACATCTTCAGAACACTTCGCCCCAAAGCCACAAAATATACGTTCTTCTCAAGTGCTCATGGGACATCTTCAAAAATAGACGACATATTGGGTCACAAACAAAATCTCCCCAAATTGAAGAAGATTGAAATCATACCAAACATCTTCTCAGACAACAAGGGATAATATTAGAAATAAACTACAATAAAAGCAACTCAAAATACTCAAACACTTGGAAGCTGAATAGCACGTTATTAAATAGTGATTGGGTTACCAATGAGATCAAAGAAGAAATTAAAAACATCCTGGAAACTAATGACAATGAAAACACAACAATGCAAAACTTTTGGGACGCAATGAAAGCAGTCCTGAGAGGGAAGTTTATAGCTCTACAGGCCTATCTCAACAAACAAGAAAAAATGGAAGTAAATCATCTAAATCTACAGCTCAAACAATTAGAAAGAGAGCAACAAGAAAAGCCCAGAGTGAGCAGAAGGAAGGAGATAATAAAGATTAGAGCAGAAATAAATGACATAGAGACCAAAAAAACAATACAGAAAATCAATGAAACAAAGAGCTGGTTCTTTGAAAGGATAAACAGGATTGACAAACCTCTAGCCAGGCTCACCAAGAAGCAAAGAGAAAGGACCCAAATCAACAAAATCAGAAATGATAGAGGCGAAATAACAACAGATCCCACAGAAATACAAATGATTGTTAAAAAGTACTATGGACAACTCTACTCCAACAAACTAGGCAACCTGGAGGAAATGGACATATTCTTAGAAAAATACAACATTCCAAAACTTAATCAGGAAGAATCTAAAAATCTCAATATGCCAATAACTATGGAAGAAATTGAAGCAGTCATCAAAAAGCTTCCAGCAAACAAAAGCCCAGGACCAGACGGCTTCACAGGGGAGTTTTACCAAACATTCAAGGAAGAACCTATCCTCCTCAGACTACTACAAAAAATCCAAGAGGAAGGAACACATCCAAGCTCATTGTATGAAGCCAGCATCACCGTTATACCAAAACCAGGTAAAGCCAACACAATGAAAGAGAATTACAGGCCAATATCACTCATGAACATAGATGCTAAAATCCTCACGTAATCTTAGCAAATCGGATGCAACAGTACATCAGAAAGATCATACACCACGGCCAAGTAGGATTTATCCCAGGGATGCAAGGATGGTACAATATCCGCAAATCAATAAATGAGATACATCACATAAACAAATTGAAGAAAAAACCACATAGTCATATCAACTGATGCAGAAAAAGCGTTTGAGAAAATCCAAGACACATTTTTGATAAAAACTCTCAGCACGGTGGGAATTGAAGGATCATACCTCAACATAATAAAAGCCATATATGACAAACCCACAGCCAACATCATACTCAATGGACAAAAACTAACACCATTTCCCCTAAGAACAGGAACAAGACAGGGATGCCCCCTCTCACCACTCCTGTTCAACATAGTACTGGAAGTATTAGCCATTGCAATTAGACAAGAAGATAAAATAAAAGGCATCCAAATTGGAAAAGAAGAAGTAAAACTGCCCTTATTTGCAGATGACATGATATTATACTTAAAAAACCCTAAAGACTCCATCAGAAAACGATTAGACTTAATAAAAGAATTCGGCAATGTAGCAGGATACAAAATTAATGCCAAGAAATCTATGGCATTTCTTTACACCAATAGTGCATTGGCAGAAAGAGAGACTAAAAAAGCAATCGCGTTTACCATCGCACCAAAAAAATTAAGCTACCTAGGAATAAACTTAACTAAAGAGGTAAAAGACCTCAACTCAGAAAACTACACGACGTTGAAAAAAAGAGATAGAAGAAGACATAAACAGATGGAAGAACATACCGTGTTCTTGGATTGGTAGAATCAACATCATTAAAATGTCCATACTGCCCAAAGCAATCTATAAATTCAACGCACTTCCCATTAAAATACCAATGGCATATTTCACAGACCTAGAACGAACTCTCCAAACATTCATCTGGAATAAAAAACGACCCTGAATAGCTGCAGCAATCCTGAGAAAGAACCAAATAGGTGGGATCTCAATACCAGATATCAAGTTGTATTACAAAGCCACTGATCTCAAAACTGCCTGGTACTGGCACAAGAACAGACATATAGATCAATGGAATAGAATAGAGAGCCCAGAAATCAGCCCCAACCAATACACTCAATTAATATTTGACAAAGGAGGCAAGAACATACAATGGAGTCAAGATAGTCTCTTCAAGAAATGATGTTGGGAAACTTGAACAGATACATGCAAGAAAATGAAACTAGACCAACAACTTACACCATACACAAAAATAAACTCAAAATGGATAAAGGACTTAAATATATGACGGGAAACCATACAAATACTAGAAGAATACAAAGGCAACAAAATCTCAGACATATGCCGAAGCAATTTCTTCACCGATTAGCTCCTATGGTATTGGAAACTAAAGAGAAAATAAACAAATGGGACAACATCAAAATAAAAAGCTTCTGCACAGCAAAAGAAACCATCAACAAAATAACAAGAAAACCCACTGTGTGGGAAAACATATTTGCCAATGTCATATCTGATAAGGGCCTAATATCCAAAATTTATAGGGAACTCATACAACTTAACAAAAGGAAGATAAACAATCCAATCAAAAAATGGGCAAAGGATCTAAATAGACACCTTTCAAAAGAGGACATTCGGAAACCCAAGAGACATATGAAAACATGCTCAAAGTCACTAATCATCCGAGAGATACAAATCAAAACAACAATGAGGTACCATCTCACACCTGTCAGAATGGCTATCATCAACAATTCAACAAACGACAAGTGCTGGAGAGGATGTGGAGAAAAAGGAACACTTGTGCACTGCTGGTGGGAATGCAGACTGGTGCAGAAACTATGGAAGACAGTATGGAGTTTCCTCAAAAAACTAAAAATGGAACTCCCATTTGACCCTGTGATCCCAATTCTAGGAATATATCCCAGAAAACCAGAAACACCAATCAGAAAGGATATATGCACCCCTATGTTCATAGCGGCACAATTCACCATAGCTATGATCTGGAAACAGCCTAAGTGCCCATTTGTAGATGAATGGAAAACTGTGGTACATCTACACAATGGAATACTATGCTGCTATAAAAAAGAAGGAACTCTTACCATTTGCAACAGCATGGATGGAACTGGAGAGCATTATGCTAAGTGAAATAAGCCAGTCAATGAAGGAAAAATACCACATGATGTCACTCATTTCTGGATAATAAAGACCATTATAAACTTATGAACAAAAATAGATACAGAGGTGGAGCTGCCTCGAACAGACTGTCAAACTACAGCAGGAAGTCTGGGGAGGCTGGGAGGGCAGCAGGGGGGTGGGTAAGAGATCAACCAAAGGACTTGTATGCATGCATATAAGCATAACCAATGGACATAAGACACTGGAGGGTAGGGGAGGTCAGGGGATTGTCAAGGGGGGGGAAAGGAGACATATGTAATACTCTTTGTAATACTTTAAGCAATAAAAAATAAATAATAAATAAATAAATAAATAAATAAATAAATAGGCTCACATGCAAAAAAAAAAAAAAAAAAAAAGTAGTCCCATTTACCATCACACCAAAAAATTAGGATACCTAGGAATAACTTAACTAAGGAGGTAAAAGACCTCGACACTGAAAACAGAGATAGAGGAAGACATAAACAGATGGAAGAACATACCATGTTCATGGATTGGTAGAATCAACATCATTAAAATGTCCATACTACCCAAAGAAATCTATAAATTAAATGCACTCCCCATTAAAATACCAACAGCATTATTTCAAAGACCTAGAACAAACTCTCCAAAAATTCAGGCGGATTAAAAAAGGACCCCGAATAGCTGCAGTGGTCCTTAAAAAGAAGAACAAAGTAGGTGGGATCTCAATACCAGATATCAAGCTGTATTACAAAAACACGGTTCTCAAAACTGCCTGGAACTGGTACAAAAACAGATATATAGATCAATGGCATAGAATAGAGAACATAGAAATCGACCTGAACCAATATGCTCAATTAATATTTGACAAAGGATGCAAGAACATGCAATGGAGTCAAGACAGTCTCTTCAATAAATGGTGCTGGGAAAATTGGACAGATACATGCAAAAAAAAAAATAAAATAAAATTAGACCACCAACTTACACCATACAAAAAATAAACTCAAAATGGATAAAGAACTTAAATGTAAGAAGAGGAAACCATAAAATACTAAGGAATCCAAAGACAACAAAATCTCAGACATATGCCAAAGCAATTTCTTCACTGATACATCTCCTAGGACATTGGAACTAAAGAGAAAATAAACAAATGGACTACATCAAAATAAAAGGCTTCTGCACAACAAAAGAAACCATCAACAAAACAACAAGAAAGCCCACTGTATGGGAGAACATATTTGCCAATGTTAACCCCAATAAGGGTTTAATCTCCAACAATTACAGGGAACTCATAAAACTTAACAAAGGAAGATAAACCATCAAATCAAAAAATGGCAAAGGACTTAAGTAGACACTTTTCAAAAGAGGACATTCAGAATCCAAGAGATGTATGAAAACATGCTTCAAGTCACTAATCATCTGAGAGATGCAAATCAAACAACAATGAGGTATCATCTCACACCTGTCAGAATGGCTTATCATCAACAATTCAACAAACGACAAGTGCTGGACCATGCGGAGAAAATGGAAACACTCGTGCACTTCTGGTGGGGAATTCAGACTGTGCAGCCACTATGGAAGACAGTATGGAGTTTCCTCAAAAGTTAAAAATGAAACTCCCATTCGACCCAGTCATCCCAATTCTAGGAATATATCCCAAGAAACCAGAAACACCAATCAGAAAGGGATAAATGCATCCCTATGTTCATAGCAGCACAATTTACCATTGCGAAGATCTGGAAACAGCCTGTGTCCAACAGCAGATGAATAGATTAGAAAACTGTGGTACATCTACACAATGGAATACTATGCTGCTGTGAAAAAGAAGGAATTCTTACCATTTGCAACAGCATGGATGGAACTGGAGAGCATTATACTAAATGTAATAAGACAGTCAATGAAAGAAAAATACCACATGACCTCACTCATTTATGGATAATAAAGACCATTATAAACTGATGAACAAAAATAGATACAGAAGCAGAGCAGAATCAAACAGCCTGCCAAACTACAGTGGGAAGGCTGGGGAAGGGTAAGAGATCAATCGAAGGACTTTTTTGAATGTATATAAGCATAACCAATGAACACAAGACAGTGGGGGGTAGGTGAGGCCAGGGGAATGTCAAGGGGAAAGTAAAAAGGAGACATATGTAATACTCTTTGTAATACTTTAAGCAATAAAACAAATTAAAAAAAGAAAAGTAGTAGCCAGAAGTCCTGCATTGGGTCGTTCATAAGCTTCCAAACTGAAATGGCCATTTGGCCTGGAAAGAGCTAGCTCCTCCCAACACCAGAGTGTAGGTGAGGACCAAAAACACTGCCTTAGGTAATACAGCTGGCCACACCTTGCATTTTGAACTTTACTGAGGAAACAAAGGCAGAGGCCAATCTTATGGGTCTGAATAGTCTCAAGGAGCCCTCAGTGAACAGAGTTGAGAGGGTCCAATTGCCCCACTATTCTAGGAACCAGGATAATCAAAACTCCAGGGTCCCAGCTAACCCTATTGGTCAGTAGCAACTGGAAAATTTTAAAAAGCAGGACAGTCTAAGGGAGCTTTGGGACAACATGAAACAAAAACAACATCCACGTCATAGGGGTGGCCAGAAGGAGAGGAAGCTGAGCAAGAATTAGAAAACATGTTTGAAGAAATAATGACAGAAAACCTCTCTGACTTTGAGAAGAAAAGAGACACAAGTCCATGAAGCACAGAGACTCCAATCAAGATAACCCCAAAAGACCAACACCAAGACACATTATCATTAAATTGGCAAACAAAAAGACAAAGAAAGAATCGTAAAGGCTGCAAGACAGAGACAAAAAGTTACCTATGTGGAATCTCCCATTAGACTCT